>NC_050193.1:17840880-18000354 GCF_008315115.2 Sander lucioperca
GTCGTATTTTTCCTCATTTTTTTAATTAAGGCATTAAGATCAATTTCCAAAAGATGATTTTTTTATTCCTCTTTTTAGTCAACTTGACCATGGGTATGAATACTTATGAGCAGCACTGTGTGTGTGTGTGTGTATATATATATATATATATATATATATATATATATACAGTGAGGAAAATAAGTATTTGAACACCCTGCTATTTTGCAAGTTCTCCCACTTAGAAATCATGGAGGGGTCTGAAATTGTCATCGTAGGTGCATGTCCACTGTGAGAGACATAATCTAAAAAAAAAAATACAGAAATCACAATATATGATTTTTTAACTATTTATTTGTATGATACAGCTGCAAATAAGTATTTGAACACCTGTCTATCAGCTAGAATTCTGACCCTCAAAGACCTGTTAGTCTGCCTTTAAAATGTCCACCTCCACTCCATTTATTATCCTAAATTAGATGCACCTGTTTGAGGTCGTTAGCTGCATAAAGACACCTGTCCACCCCATACAATCAGTAAGAATCCAACTACTAACATGGCCAAGACCAAAGAGCTGTCCAAAGACACTAGAGACAAAATTGTACACCTCCACAAGGCTGGAAAGGGCTACGGGGAAATTGCCAAGCAGCTTGGTGAAAAAAGGTCCACTGTTGGAGCAATCATTAGAAAATGGAAGAAGCTAAACATGACTGTCAATCTCCCTCAGACTGGGGCTCCATGCAAGATCTCACCTCGTGGGGTCTCAATGATCCTAAGAAAGGTGAGAAATCAGCCCAGAACTACACGAGAGGAGCTGGTCAATGACCTGAAAAGAGCTGGGACCACCGTTTCCAAGGTTACTGTTGGTAATACACTAAGACGTCATGGTCATTGAAATCATGCATGGCACGGAAGGTTCCCCTGCTTAAACCAGCACATGTCAAGGCCCGTCTTAAGTTTGCCAATGACCATTTGGATGATCCAGAGGAGTCATGGGAGAAAGTCATGTGGTCAGATGAGACCAAAATAGAACTTTTTGGTCATAATTCTACTAACCGTGTTTGGAGGAAGAAGAATGATGAGTACCATCCCAAGAACACCATCCCTACTGTGAAGCATGGGGGTGGTAGCATCATGCTTTGGGGGTGTTTTTCTGCACATGGGACAGGGCGACTGCACTGTATTAAGGAGAGGATGACCGGGGCCATGTATTGCGAGATTTTGGGGAACAACCTCCTTCCCTCAGTTAGAGCATTGAAGATGGGTCGAGGCTGGGTCTTCCAACATGACAATGACCCGAAGCACACAGCCAGGATAACCAAGGAGTGGCTCTGTAAGAAGCATATCAAGGTTCTGGCGTGGCCTAGCCAGTCTCCAGACCTAAACCCAATAGAGAATCTTTGGAGGGAGCTCAAACTCCGTGTTTCTCAGCGGCAGCCCAGAAACCTGACTGATCTAGAGAAGATCTGTGTGGAGGAGTGGGCCAAAATCCCTCCTGCAGTGTGTGCAAACCTGGTGAAAAACTACAGGAAACGTTTGACCTCTGTAATTGCAAACAAAGGCTACTGTACCAAATATTAACATTGATTTTCTCAGGTGTTCAAATACTTATTTGCAGCTGTATCATACAAATAAATAATTTAAAAAATCATACATTGTGATTTCTGGATTTTTTTTTTTAGATTATGTCTCTCACAGTGGACATGCACCTACGATGACAATTTCAGACCCCTCCATGATTTCTAAGTGGGAGAACTTGCAAAATAGCAGGGTGTTCAAATACTTATTTTCCTCACTGTATATATATATATATATATATATATATATATATATATATATATATATATATATATAAAAACAGAATAAATGATTTCCAGCCGAATAATTGTCCATAATATCATCCATATTTGTATTTATTGCACAGCTGTTCTAATGGATTACATTACACCTTAAATATGGGCTATTTTGTTGGTCATTCATATTTTTAGTTTTTGTTATGTTAGTAAAGTACATCTGAGTCCAACTGAGTACTGTTACTTCACTCCTGTCACTTTCTAATAAATGGAGGTACTCATGGTGTACTTGTTGTTACGTGTTGGGCAGAATGTCTGCTTCGACAAAACACAAGAGGAAGGTAGGAAGTCAGCTAAATAAGGGCTTTGATTACACATAACCCCCAAAATGTTTTCTATTAACAAAATATTAACAGGTACCAGCACAATAATCCATGCAGACAATGTTGTGCCCCCAAATGCTGCACATGCAAGCTGTGCAGGCTGCTGGTTTAGACTACTAGAAGCTTTTTAACTCTAATTAAAGCACTGCATTTCTGTCATTACAGTCTATGGGCACAAGAATACAAATGATATTCGACTCTTGCTGGATCTAGGTGGCAGGATTTGACAGTGTCCCTGATGCTGTATGCATCAATGAAGCTGCTTTAAGGGAGTAACTTACTTGGCCTTGTGCAGTAGTTTAATAGCCTCGTCCCTTCTTCCTTGGTCTATGTAGAGCAGACTGAGCTCCACCAGAGAGTTAGGCACCAGGTAGTGGTCAAACTTGATCTTCTTTTCACTGAGTACACACACATAAAGAAGGTGAACTAAGTGTAATTGTCACATAATACAGTTCAATTTCAAATGTAGGTTACCCTGTAAAATAAGGAACAAGAGTTTTGTTTTTCCATGCGGGTAGGTGACTAACTTTTGAAATGAATGAAGAATCAAATGTTTCTCTCGGGACCTACTTGAAAGCCTGGTCATTACATTCAGTGAGTATGTTTACATGCACACTAATATTCCACAATTATTCAGTATATGACAAAATTCCAAATTTGATACGGGTCATGGTAACAGCATATTCTGTTTGGATATTCCGAATGAGGCCTTTTTCCGAATATAGAATTTTCCGATCAGCTGTCCTATAAAATAAAGGCTTAAAATGCCCACTCCCCCACCCAAAAAAAAAAAAAAACTTGTAGGATATGCCGGTATTATTCGCGTTTTAGAAGCATTCTTTGGACATGTATACAACGCATTCGGAATATGCATCTGAATCGGGATTTTTAACTGCAGTTTGCGACAGTTTAGGGCCCCTGGCTCTGTGCGTTGCTATGGTTGTTGTTCACAAACCACAGTTCGCAAGCATGGGGAAGAGAAGAGATGCATGCCCCAAAAAAAAGACCACATTTCAGGTAGGAAGGATAAACACACCTACTTCTAAACATTACTAAAGATTTGGGTATCAACAGGTTTTTTAATATGCACAAACATCGCAACCGACATTTTCAAGAAGCTGGTTGAAGAAATAAAAGAGGGAGGCTGTGTTCGCACAGTCCAACAAGTCCCCCACAGCTGGAAAACTTTTTTTTTTTTTTTTTAAATGTATTATGTCCTGCTACATGTAAACAGGAATATTAGTGCAATATTTATTTTCTTTAGCCATGTAGACAGCTTAGTCAGAATATTGTATTGTCAGAATAAGGGCAAAAACCGGAATAATATGTGCATGTAAACGTAGTCATTATCAGTGTGACTTAAACAAGAATGGTTGCCATTCTTCAGTGCTATGTAAATATTCACTGTATGACTTGATGGGTGAGTTGAGAGGAAACTAAGCAAACAGTGCATTGTCAATACATCCAGTTCAGTGTTTACTTAAATGTCAGGAAAATCTTGAGTTAAGATTTTGATACAAGATAAGCAAACACTAAATTTAAAAGTCCTTTTCAGGATGACTTTGGACCCGTTAATAATTTCAGTTCTTATTGGGAGAATGGCATAGCCTACTAAAATTTGAAAGTTAAGTGGTCTTAACTTGGTCTAAATGACCAGTGTGTTCATCCATGTTGCCAAAAACTGCATCCAGGTCTTTACATGCAGTGCACACACACTGATGTGTCTCTGTTCACAGACGATAAATGGTTTGTTGACTTGCATGCCATGTTAGCAGGGAATAACTTGAAGTTAAATCCACTGGAAGTCACCTGGAAAACACTTTGTTGAAGCTTTCCTCAGCAGCCTGGAGGTGACCCTGGTTCTTCAAACACAGACCCTTGAGCAGGTGGATCAGACAGTGATCATCCAATGAATACTCGTTTTCTGTAGAGGAGAGTGTCAAGTTATCTCATTTTGTCTACAGTTATATTTTAGGTTGTCTCACTTTGCTAGACCTTCCTCCACAGCGCTGCAAAGGAGGGTCTGGCTAGTCCACACAGCATTCCGGGATGGGAGAAAAACGTGCTGTGGTTTATTGGCATTTCTTTAAACCAATCACAATCGTGCTGGGTGGCACCAAGCACCAGGCAGAGCCACGGTGAGGCAAAATAGCCTCGGGAAGGAACTTGTTTTGGTGGAACGTGTACGTTCAAAAGTTGTTTTAGTCGTGCAAAAGAAAACTCAGATTGGACAGATAGTCTAGCTAGCTGCCTGGATTTACCCTGCAGAGATCTGAGGAGCAGTTAACCATAGTCCTCATAATTCCACCGGAGTTTAGAATGCCAACACAAAGAAAGAGGAAGGTAACGGACATCCGGCCGAAAAGAGTGAAATCCTGGAAGTGGGGTTTGTTCTGGTTTGGGATAAGTGCTATTACCAGGAGACTCCAGCAGGGTGCGTTCTGCATCCACCAAAGTCTGCATCATGCCTTCAGTCAGCTCTGGTCGTTTGCTGATCATGCTGAAACCGTTCCACATGTACATCATCTCCTATAATGAAACAGTGAATACTGTTAGATGGCTCTGTTAGTCAAACATATTTGCCATTGTATGTGTGTGTGTGTGTGTGTGTGTGTGTGTGTGTGTGTGTGTGTGTGTGAAGCTTTACCAGCACCGGCACTGGTAGCCTGATTGGGCAGCGAGCCTTGTAGCGTCTGGCTTTACGGATAGCAAACTTCTCAGTCGGGGGAGACTTCCCTGCTATCTTCTGCTTGAAGGTGGGCACTTGTCTAAAGACACAGGAACATTAGTGAAGTATAATTAGGAAAGAAGACATGAGGTCTGAATTAGGGAGACAGTGCCTAAAACTTATGCTACTTCCTTTTAAACCTGCATTTATTTATTTATTTATTTATTTATAGCCACGGAGGCAGCGTAACTAGATGTAAACCACACAAATGTGACATATTATCACCTTACACTAAACATGTTAGCTAACAGTTGCATATTTACCATATACTGTAAAAATAATGGACAAAGCTTCCAGGTCTGAAAAGTGAAACCAATGCGGAAGTGCCTTAAACCTGCATTTAACTTCCAGTAGGAGGTGACTCCACTGGTTGAAAAAGAAGTCTGTTTCCATAGAAGTCTATGGGACAATGACCCTACTTCTCACTTGATTTATTACCTCAATAATAAGTTTATGGTCTCAATCGCTAGTTTCAAGTTTTCTTCAATACAGCAGGATGTTCATTTTGTAAATTATAGTCCCATTTATTTTAAAATAGACTATAAGGCAGGGGATGCTTTAGGGGCCTAGCTACACGCCGACCTGTCAATCAGGACAGAGGCTTAGCAATGCTAACCATGGCACTGTGGAGATTAAAATAGCTGTGAACTTGTGTTTGGGTATTGACAGTGTTTTTCTTCTTAAACTTTGACCCTCTCACTGTGTGTTTTCACTTCAAAAAGGTAATTGGAACATTTTGGTCAGCTAAAAATGTCTTCTTCAGCGTTCTGCCATCCAAGCTAGCTAGCTACCTCTAGCATTAGCTGGTAACTTAGGGGAAAATTGCAGATTTTATCTACATATTACTGCTGTACATGCAGCTAAATGGCGCCAGTTACTCGCTGTTTAATCTCCACTGGATGACTCAATTAGGAGGGGTTGACAATCGGCGATGACGGCCAAACTCGAGGCTTCAAAACGGCAGTCCACAAACCAAGGGTTGACGCCAGTGATGCTATGTCCACTACTTTTACAGTCTATGGTATTTACGCATCCACCACACATGGAGCAATATTTTCATTTGGACTCATGCTTCTGTCCACATGATGAATTTAAGTCCAATATTAACTCTCTTTTAGCTCTGTTTTTGGTCTCAACCAACTCCTGAGGGAAATATCAATGCACCACTATGTTCCCCAGCTAGTTGCTAACTTTTGTTTGTGCCGTTTGGTGCTGTGCAGGTAGTGTACAATGGGTTTATCAGAGCTTTCTCGCTAATAACAGCTGCCTCCTGCTGCGGGAAACCAAGTTGATGAGAGCAGTGAAAGTAAACCAGAATGGTTACGTTTTGAGTTGTGAAGACGTTTAAGTCGTCCACGTAAGAGCGGAACTTTGTGACATCACACCTAGTTTCAAAGCCAAATGTGGTTCAATTTGGAGAGTTTTTAGTGAGGTAATACACTTTTCAGTGGAAAAACTACATCAGCTAAAAATTATTATTCAAAGCAAGAGTATTTTTATAGGTCTCAAAACATGTCTGCAGGGGACCTTCAACAACTTCATTACATCCTGAAGTGTTGTTATGTCTATGTTGTGAGTGAGTGAGTAAATATGTGGTATATGTTTCTGAGATAAATCATGGAGCAATTACAGTGAGTGCATTTACCTAAAGAGCTGGACCTCGTCCTCCCCAAAAGGCCTGGCCTCATCTTCAGCCAGCATGCTGAGGTAAGCAGCTTTCATGTAAACATACATGGCCTAGCAGTGAGAAACATAAAGTAAGCATTCACACATTTCGACAAGATCGACGCACATCTTTCTTTTGAGAGATCATCCAACTAAATTCCCACTGATCTCCTCTGGCCCGTCTGGTGTTCTGTACCTTGGACCAGCGGCTCTCCTGGCTCAGCAGGTCTGCGTAGAAGTACGCCATCTTCCACGCTCGCTTGTAGGTGAAGCACCACATCAGCTCCCAGTAGCACATGTGGTGGAACTGCTTCCACGTCTGCTGGGCCTTGCAGCCATCTTCAAAGAGTGCCACCGCCTGGCAGATCATTGACATTACATCATATAGAACATTAACAAGGATATGCAACAGTGACGCCAGGGGCGGAGCGAGGGGGTGGCTTCTGGGGCTCCAGCCCCGAACGTTTTCTCAAAATCCCCTAATCTTATATGTTTTTAAAATAACTATGTCATATCCCCTCAGTCTCTTTGTCTGGACTGGCAAATCAATAGAGCAGAAGTTATATGTTAATGAAAATCGCTCATTCTGTAAAGTCTACTAAAATTATTTTTAGATTAGTAATGCTGCCAAATTCCTACCCTACCTATGCTATGTAATTTAAAAAGTCAGTTGTTGCGTCTCTTTAGATGGCAGAATTGAGAATGAATCATCCTCAACATCTGTTGTGTTCAGGTTTCAGAATGATGAAGACAGTTGGAGTACAATTAGATACAAAATCGGATGTTGGCTCTCCCAAATGATCCTTTTCCTTGGCAACTATCATGTTTTTCCCAAATGATGTACAGATTTTATGACATTCTATTATCAAATGGCTTGAAAACTTGTGCATATATGCTGCTGACAACAAAATGCTCTATTAAAAAAGATTAAATGTACAGGACATATAACATCAGTCGTCATTCTTCCAAGCCCTACCACTGACACATTTCATCAAAACACACCTCATCAATGTTGCCCCTGATCTCTTCAGTCCTGCCTGCAAAGAAGAGGAATATTGCTCCCTGGACAGAAGAAAAAAATAGATTTCAGCCTCCAGTGTTGCTCAGTATTACATGTCAATTTGCTGTGTGTTAACTTCTCCTCTATCTGCAAGCAGACCTGTTTAGCAATTACTCTTACCAATGTTTAACCAAGTAATTTCCATTCTGGGTCGGTACACATTGTGTCAGAGCTTTGAGTTTGTTCTCTGGGATGGGCAGGCATGTAGGGAAAAGGTGGAGTGGAAACAGGTATAATGAATTCACAAGAATGTGAGTCAAGTGGAGTGGAAGGAGTGATAGCCTGAAGGTGTGCGAGTTCACGTAAAAGGAAGGAAAGAGGATGTAAGGATGCAGGGTGCAGAAGGGGCTGCGTGAGAGGAAGGTGGAGTGAGTATCAGATTAAAGTAATCAGGGTGGGGAGGATTCTGAGTGTGTGACTAGACCATAAAAAGAAAAAAGAATATATATGAGTTGAAGGGAGGGACTTGTAAGAAAGAGCTGCCATACTGTGAGACGCAAAGATGGTGTAAAAATAGAAAGATTAAAAGGGCAATGATTGCCAATAAAGGATCATTCTGTTTTATTTATTTATTTTACTTTTTTCCGACTTCTTTCTATCAATTATGACTTTGTACTCATTTTACCACTCAAGCTAACTGCTGAGATGTGAAAGCAAAAATGGAAATAAAACTAAATATTCCTTCTCTGCTCAAAAAAACTGTATGCGTGCATAAAAAGGGCACATATGGTAATTCAAAGTTGCACTAGGAAGTTGCCCAGTCTGACTTCTTTTAATTCGTGGTTGTGCCACGTTCCGAAAATTTTGCAATTACTTTGGTGAGTACAATGTAATCAATGTCTGTCATTAACTGATAGAAACAATGGCCAAAACTACAAAAATAAGATAAAAAAAAAGTAAAATGTCAAAATAAAAACAAACGGGAGTTATCCTTTAGAAATTTTGTACTTCAGTTATTTATTACTGCACTTCCTTAAAGTTGGGGCCCTCGTAAGAGACACATTAAAAAAAGAATGCTCAAAATAGATGCAACAAAGGCAGTGATATACTGGACTTTTAGCACTTCAGAACTTCCTGGAAAGTGATGTATCCTGTAAACAGATGATCCTTGTTGCCACTCACCCGTGGGTAGCGGAGACGGAAAGGTTTCAGCAGCCTTTCAGCTTCAGTCACGTCTCCCTCGCCTGTACCTGAGAGGACAGAACGGAGATACGATACATATGATACATCGTACCGACATTTTCAATGACAGGATATTACCACACGATCAGAATCATCTGAATCTCTGATGCTTGTGATGCTTTGGAGGGGGTACAGCACTACCTAGGATGAACGTGAGAAAGGTGTAGTAGCAGAGCACGAGCAGAGCGCATAGCATGGAGCGCAAATTCATCCCGGTCGCACCGTCATGCAGCAGAGACAGACCAAATTCCTAAAACAGAAACACACATGTAGAAAACATCCATGAGTGTGTGAGTTAATGCATAATGGAGGAAATGTGCATATATCACACCTTGTCTCCAGAGAAGCCCGCAAACTCTAAAACTTTGAGTATCCGTGGAGGAAATAGCGAGAGTGTCTGTGAATAAAGAAGACCTGATAAACTGTATGGTAGTCACACACGATCACACACACACACACACACACACACACACACACACACACACACACACACACACACACACACACACACACACACACACACACACACACCATTATAGTCAAACAATGGTGTTTGGGGCTGCTTTTGTGACGTACCAGATTAAACGCTCCTATTCCAAATGATATTCCTCCCTCTAAGTGAACGTGGCTGGGTCCTTTGAGACAGTTGTGAGATTGTATGAAGGAATGCAGTTCTCTGGATGAAAAAAAAAGGCATTTATGTCAATTGTTTAACAACACAGCTCAGCATAATGACCTAATACTGTATAGCAGTGATCTTCAACAGGGGGTCCTCAGAGTCATTGCAGGGGGAGGGCGTCAAATTATGAGGGCTTTTTCCTTTATTAAAGCAGCTGAAAAATGACAGGAAATGCAGGAGAAAGAGAAGGGATGGCATGTGGCAAAGGGCCTCGGGTCAGAATCGAACCCAAACCGCTGCCAAGGTTTGAGCCTACAGGGCGAGCCGCACGCTCTACCGTGTGAGCTAGAGGTCACCCCACATAATGACATTTGACTAAACAAAAAAACCCATCTAACTTAAAAAGGTTTCATCAGTGATTTACTGTTACACTTACACATTGGAATTGTTTAAGATACAGATTTAAAAAAGAAAGAACGATCAAAATCTGTGTAGCAGAGGCCAAAATATCCAGACTTTCAAGCTCCAAAAACACTTGTTCCTACATTTCCCATAATGCAAATCAATAGCATCTTTTAAGAACCTCCTTGCCTGATACTCCACATGCCCAGTTTGTAAAGGAGACTTTCTGTTATTTAATCAAGTCTCCAAATCTAAAATGAGATGAGCCTGATGATGTCACTATGACATCGTCAGGGCTATTTTTTAGACAGTTTAGAGAGTTTCCTCCAAAACTACAGAAGGCAAAATTGATGGAGTGCTCCTTTGATAACCTTACAAATTTTGCAACTGCGAGAAGAGTGGGAAATAAATATTGAGATAATGTATACAGCCTTTTTGCTCAATAAAATTAAACACCACCGACTTTTACTAATTACACACCCTGTTTCTCTCTCATTACTTACTTGTAAATTAGGTAACTGTTTCGTACTTTGATCCCTCCTTTGATAAAACTCACCATGTTCTCATCCTGCAGAAAAAACAACAAGGGAAAGGGTAAATTGAATTGAGGTGCTTAGATTATCATTCAAACTAATATAAAATGGCCTAAGTGGAATGTTCGTTCCATATATTTGCTGGACACTTCCTAAATAAACACAGTCTTGATAATGTGGAAACTGTGGTGTGCTGTTACGTTAGATATACAGATATATACAGTTCATTTCTACGTTTTAAAAATGGGATTAGCCTACTGCACCTGTAGGAAGGTGAGCGCGGCTCTTTGGAGTTGGCACTCTGCGTAACAGACTTCAGCGTGAAGCTGCACTGCAAGAACACATGCATAAACATGACACATGAAATAATAAATAACATACAGGGATCAAAATCAACAAGCAATAAAGCATCAAATTGTTTCACTGCTACCTCATCATAGCAAATAATATGGGAAGACCATGTTTACGTATGTTTTAGCCACACTAGCTGCATGGCTTTAGGGATGCTCCACTTGTGTATTTTAATGCTTTTACATGTCTGAAAAAAAGGTGAGTGCTAACAACAGTTGCTAACAAGTGGCTAAATGAGGCGACAGAGGTTGTCAGGGACATTAAACGTTACTGCCACTTTAGAGGTGGAGATGTTGAAGTCATGCAACCGTGGTGTAGTTTGTTTATAGCCTAGAGTTAGCTTTTGACTTCCGAAGGTTGCATTTACGCTTCATAATTCATAAAAGTGGTGTTCATCTGTGAAGATTGTCTTGCTGAACAAATGTTTAAGTATCATTAACTTGTTTGCCCCAGGGCTTATTTTCTGCAATAAAACCTTATCCCCCAGGGACCACTCCTCTTTACTTTCTGTCAGTTGGTTGGTTAAACACTTTTGGCCGGGACTAAAATATCTCAACCACTATTGGATGTGTAGCCACAAAACTTTGTACAGACATCCATGTCCCTCCTTACGGGGGAATTGCAATTATTTGGTGATCTCTGACATTTTATTTAGCTACATAATTTCAAATGGTCTTTACTTGTGCAATACTTTGGTTTATGGCCAAATATCTGCAAGTCTAATGACATTCTAATCAGCCTGAGCAGGGCTTTTGCTGCGTTCATGCCACCTGGGAATAACAGGGATCGCCCCCATGATTACGTTGTTTTTCCGACTGCCAGCGTTCACATGGTCGGGATGCGTGTTCTTCTTCTTCTGTTATATTGGCGTTTGGCATAACAACTTGTTGCATGACTGCCACCAACGGTTGGCCGTAGACTACAGCATCAGGTGTGTGAAAACATGGAGGCCACAATAACAAAAGATTTGCTGCGGTTTTCTTATGCGATCATACAAACAGCACATGGACAGGTGTGACGAGAAAGGACATGGATAAGGTGTTTTTTTATACATGGGCCTATTTATGAATAATTTGAAACATGTTATGTCTGTGTATGTTTCTTGGCAGAGGCATTTGTCCACAATAAACAGTTCATTGTCATTGAAAAATCTTCAGTGAACCAAAGTCGCCTCCATCAAACGTCAGTTGTCCACAACGCGTCACCAACTGGGAAACTTGGTTAGCAAAATCTAGCCCCAGTTTCCCACCTCTAATTCCCACAGGAAGGGACGTGAATGATGACGTTTTCACTCGGAAAAATGTTTTTCCGATGAACGCAGCACATAAGTTATGTGCTAATTAGCTAATGTTAGCATGCTAACATACTCAGACGAGCTAAAATAGCAGGGAAGGTGATTGGCAGGCCACAGAAGCAGCTCAATGATCTATTTGACAGTGTGGTACTCAGGAAGGCCAGACAGATATCTGTGGATGCCTCACACCCACTAAACTCAGAGTTTGAGTTGCTCTCGTCTGGCCGTCGATTCAGGGTCCCGAGGGCGAGCCGGAATATTTATAAAAGGTCTTTTGTTCCCCATGCCATAGAGGCATTGAATGCAAAATGACTGCACTAGAAAGGACTGGGTATTTTAATTATGTTCTCTTGTAGGCTGTATCCTACCTTCTTTCCACCTGCTGCTGCTTCTGCTCATTGTACAATTACTTGTTTAATAGCGTGTAGTATTAGTGTGCTGTATGTTTAATGTTTGATAATATCCAATGTCATAGTTGTGTTTAATGTTTTGGAGAAGCCAAACACAAATTTCCACCTAGGTGGACAATAAAGTCTAATCTAATCTTAATTTAGATGATGAACATGGTAAGCATGTTAGCATGCAAATGTTAGCATTTAGCTTAGAGCACTGCAGTGCTTAAGCGGCTACAGCTTCAGAGCTGTTTTCTCTAAGGATGTTACATTTCAGTGGAAAATTGTGAGTCTGCACAAAAAAAAGTAATTACTGTTGGATAGAGAAGTTGACAACATCAAGAAGATTGGCACTGACCGTTTTAGATAGGCTGCTATAGTTTTTTTTTTGCTATCAAACTCCATTGAAAATGTGCGGGATATATGACATAGTGAACACTCAGACAATTGTACATGTAATCCCTATTGAAATAAGAAAAATTAAACGTAAATTACACATTTTCCCTTTGCATTTACTGTTTTTTGGGTGGATTAAGAAGAGAAACATGTAAGCCTATTACCTTCAGTGAGCGATTCTCCTACTGACTTGTTAGTTAAACCTGGGGACTTCCGTCGAAACCTGAAACACCAAACAATACTTCAGTATCAACAAAAGGAATGGTGTTAGTATTCGTGCTAACCACATATTTGCTGACAGTGACAGCAATCATCCATGAATTGCATGTGCCCATTTTGGCAAATTATCTTAGCAGCTGCTTTAATGGCTTCTCTCATGCAAACGCAGTCAAATTGGTAGTATGGTCAGAAACAGTCCATGTAAATTTGCCTCTTATGGCTGATGGACTGTGGAAGAAGAGTTGACAGCATGTGAGAGAATAAAGTGTTTTAAAAGATGTGACGACTTTTTTATTATTATTCCAGTCTATGAAATGAGTGAAACGATATGCTTAAACTTTTAAATTTTAAGCAAACTTAAATTTTATTGTATTCACTGTAAAAATGTGATTCCTTTATTATTTTAACTGTTAAAAGCCCTTCTAGGGACAGGTGTTGCGAATTAGCCATGGCTATAAACACTGTGATACAGGCATCGGATTGTTCTTTATGTAATAATCTATGTTTTTTGTATCTGTCCCTATTCAAATAAACAAAAAAAAAAAAAAAAAAACCTGGTGAAAAATACTATTCATGTGACATCCTGACCTCTGGCACACCTCCGAGGCACTCTTCATGGTATTTCCTGCATTGCTGATGTCATCAGGCTGGAAAGTCATCATGGCCTGCATTTCCAGCACTGTGGCGTAGATAAGAGCATGGTACATACTCTCATTCACTCTACATAGGAAACACGGAGTGGCAGGATCAACATTATACACTGGAAGCAAACAGAGGCAATTTTAAGAGCATAGCTACTGTATGACCGGCGCATTTTCCTGCTGAGAAAAGATAAGAGCAAATGTCTGGTTCTCTTTATTCTTCCTATCTCCTCTGCCGTCCCAGGCCGTCTTGTGCATAGTGTTTATTTTGTAGGGTTGCCTTTCGTTGGCTGTTGAAACAGTCAGACGTTGGGCGTCAGCTTCAGCAAACACCTCATATCCTGGAGAACTGAAGCCTATACATAAGGCCCACCCTCGTGTCATGGCTGACAGAAAGCACGCTACTTCACAGGTCACACCACAGTTTCATCTTCTTAACATCACCCGAGACTAAATTCTGCTGACATTATACTAAAAGATACCACAGTGAATGTGCTAAAACGTGTATGCAGTGCACTACAACCTGAAAAACCCAGACTGTAACAGCTGGTTCAAACCTGTGTGGAGCCAAACGTGACTCGGGGATTATTCCGTTACCTTGGCCGCAGCCTCTCCAGGCTCTCATTGAAGTGGTTGTTAAGGAAGAGATCCAAGGCCTCCATGCACTCATCCAGGCACTCTTTCAGAGTCATCTGTGAGGAGCTGCCGCACAAACACAAACACGGATCAAAGCGTGCACACAGCAAAAGCACTGAGCCGTGTGCTGTGGGGGGGGGGGGGGGGGGAATCAGCAGCACACTGATAGACATACAGGATCCATGTGTGGTGCAGGTAAGAGGTTCACAGCAAAGACCAACAACATGCATTTAAGTTTGTCTGAAGCTTAGTTCAGTCTTAGTCACTAAACACATGATGCAATAAGAGCAGCATCACACAAAAGCAGCATCGGTGTTGTCCTTAATATGAAATTACTATATTATATATTAAATGTCCTATTCCCCACACTTTGCATCAACATCCATCCAGGACTATACACCTGCCCATTCTATATATTTCGCACATTCTGCACTCAATCCATTTAGCCTGTTTTGTCTAATGTTAAACACCTATTTTGTAAATATTTCTTTCTGTATATTTTGTTTATTTCATTAATGTTCAATGTCTGTTTGTTTATGTATGCACCAAGGCAAGTGACACCTTGTTAGTGTCACTTACTTGGCAATAATCGTTTTTCTGATTCTAACTCTGGTTTTGAACCCTGCTGCAGTCCCGAGTTAGAAATATTTGTGACAAAATGAACTAGGTTGGCAGACGAAAAGGAAACGACGACTAAAATAACGTTTCCTGGTGCAGCATGAGAGTGAATCTATATTATTATTTCCTATACCGGTTTTCCTTTTTCTTTTCTTTTTTACCATTTCCCAAGATAAACAGAATCCTACCTGCTGATCCAGAAGGCGAAGATATCACATATTTAGGGAAAAGACAACTTTTTGCGTGTCACTAAAACTTGGAAGTTGCCTGTACTCACTTTTCTGCAGCATTTGCGTCTTTCCCATTGGACATGTTCTCTCTCTGGCCGGGTGGCGGTCCCCAACACCTGTTAGGCGCTCAGCAGTACTCGGCAGTAGTTCAGTCAAGATGCATTCACCACTTCAGCAGCACACTGAAACCAACAAGCTACCAAACTACAGCAGTTACATGGACGTTGGCGTCGACTTGCCTGTTGGTTAAATTCAAGCAAAGTGCTCCGAGGTAGAGGCATGCGTTCATCTGTAAAGGATCCGACAGTTTGAGTGAACGCAGTAGAGGGGCATCTGACTCCTCCTCTGTTACATCACTGTTACATCACTGCCACGCACACATTAAACAGCGGGGATCACAGGATCAGGTGCGAGCAATAAGAAAAGTATTTATACAGCTGATTTTTTTCAAGGAAATGTGATTATATAGCCGACCTTTCAATTCAATCTTTTTGGGTATTTATTGTATTTTTTTTTTAATTTATTTATTTCTTTTTGACTTTCCTCTTTTCTTACTGTGTATTTAAGTACCTTTAACTTTATTTGTGTTATGTCATCATTATATAAGGTTATCATGTTTATTGAATGAAAATGACTGCCTATTTTTTTTTTATATTTTAAGTAGGATGCTGAATTGTTCAAAATTGTTTGTAGCCTATCAGTATTTGTGAAAATATGCAAATAAAGTTGAAAAATAAAAGGATCCGGTGCGAGCAGCTATCAGGTAAATGGTCATTCGGACATATTCAAGTCTGGTGAAATTGAGTAGGCTGTACGCCGACTTCTTATTGACTTTATTTTCCCCCTCCAATGTAAACTTAAAGACTGACAATGTTTGCTGGGCCTTCATAACATGGGCAGCAGAGAACGTTGATGTTTTTAAAAGCAAACTACAGACCTACCTTTCTAACCTGGCTTTGGTTAAATGGGATTTATTTTATTGATCTGTTTTTCTGTTTTTTTATTTATTTATTCATCTAAGTATTTACAGTTTTTATTGATACATTGTATTATTCTATTTTACTCTCATGTTCTCTTATTTTTATTTTATCATTTTGTATTGAATATTTGTTATTCTTCTACCGTTCTCATTTGTCTTAAACTGTATCTTACTTTCCTTTACAGTTTTTGCCGATTGCTTACACACTGAAATCAAAAGTATTACACAATTATCAAAACCTTACACTCAAGGAGCAAACATTGGCCCAGATGTGCACCACTATAAGCACAATGTCAGCCTCACACTTTATGCTAAACAATACAAACAGTGATTTGCAAAACACCAAACACACTTGTAGACATTAGACATGGAAGTATATCATGATGTCACTTCCTTGCAATTCCAAAGCACTGACTGTCAAACGACCACACCTATGAGCCGATCTGTGAAACACAGCCATCAGGTACGCAAACACATGGATGCTTAATTGTAGACACACCAATCAGGTGTAAGCACTATACAAATTCAGCAGGTAAGTCTAGTATTTTCTCCACTGTAATTTCAGTTTTTGTTGTTTTTTACTGTAACTGGATACAGTATTTTATGTGTGTCTGTTGTTTGCTGAGCTAACAGTGTTATGCACACTACTGTAGCAGCATGAAAACTGGGATGTTTTGTTGTGAGTTTCCATGTTGACATGTTGACTGATTTGGGTATATGGAGAGAAATAAATGATATTTTCCTCAGTCTGCAGCATTGGTCTTGTGTAGTGTTTGGTGAACTTGTATATTTTGCACTTTCTCTGAGCACTCTAATCACTGAGGAGTAGAATTGCTAAAAGTGTTTTAGGTTACGACAGCAGTGGGTAACTGGTTCAAACAGAATTAAGTCATATGAAATGTGTATGTTTCATGTTGGTAACAAAATATGGTTAAAAACAATATGGGAAAAAACTGTAATGCCTTACTCTGCCTCTAGTGTGTGTGTGTGTGTGTGTGTGTGTGTGTGTGTGTAGGGGATGACATTGTCAGAATATGTATTTATTTGTTTATTGACATCATTTATTTATTTTGGTGAATAAATATGTAGGCCTATGTTTTGTTTGTTTGTGGTCTGTGAGTATATAGTAGGTCTATATATGTAGCAAATTGTAAAGAATGCGTTAAAAATTGGATATGATATGAATATGAAGCCATTCATGATTATTATTATTATATAGTAGTGGAAAAGGGGTAGTATTAAATAAGCTTTTGTTTCTTCCTATTCCTTTTTGCACATGTTAAGTTCATTTTGTGTTTTGTTCTTTTAGCTTTTATTGTAGCTATTATTATGTTTTAAATAAAGCCTCCATTCATTCATATGGATGTGAATAGTAAGTTTGGCATGCTGAGGCTTTTCTTTACCTGAGGGGACAGGTGTGACAAGTTCTGCATCCCTGCGGAGAATTGCATCCACAAGTGAAAATTATTTTTTAAGGCAAAGGACTGATTTTATAATAAATTATCTGATGTCTATATTTTTTTAATTTGTTTTCGGCAGTGTTAAGAGACATGCATTATTTGCCAGAAATTATTGTTGCTGCCTGAATGGATGCAATTCTTGCAGGGATGCAAAACTCGGCACAACACCGGGAGACAGAATGTGAAGTATAAATTTACTTAAGGAGGCAAGGAGGCTTTGGTGCAACTAAGCAGCTGATTCAAACTAAAGGAAGAGGTCAGTATGTCCTGTAGAGTCTCTGTTCATAGTCACAGTCATTTGACATTAAAGTCACTTGGTAGCGCTGTTGTATAAAACATGGATGAAATGATAGCAAAGGGTTTTTTCTTGTGTTGGTTCATCCATTCTCTTCACCCTTTAAATATGGTCTCTCTCTCTCTCTTTTAATCTCTCTCTATATATTTTTTTTTCAAGATTTTCTGATAAAATATTCTCTTTTATTTTTACAGAAAATAGTTTTTGTATCAATACCCCAACTTTTTTTTAATGAATTCATATGACCCCTTCATCCTCATTTCTGCCAGGTGTAGGCTTAAATAGTACTGTGAACTACACTTACCATCACCACTCAGCTACATTATTTTCACACGAGTTTGTAGCATGCATGCTCCATCACCACCTGCAATTCACTCTTTAGATGTTTTGCATCACAGCGCTGTGACATTCACATCAGGAGAAGTTTTAGAACTCATCACTGTGACTTGTAAAGGAGTGTAGCCTATATTGTTCCTCTCTGTCAGTTAGAAGAGACCCCAGTTTATATTTAAAAAGCACCTTTAGGAAAACAACAGCTTAATGTTGCAACTCTCTCTTTCATACACGCAGCAGGCTGCCAAAGTGATATACACAAAATATACAACAAGCATAAAAAAGAATAAAGTGTAGGCTATATAAACAACAAGAGGTCACATCATTTTAGTGCAAATTAGCAGCAGCTAGACAGTAGCTCATTTAGACAGTAGAGGCAAACATAAACGATTTGAGCCGATTTTTTAAAAAGGGCCAGAGTTGGGGCAGCATACTCTCTTGCTCCACCCTCCACTGCAGTTGGATGTGGTAATGCACCTTTAAGATGGTTTTCAAACCGCCAATAAACTCTAAAGAAGAAGAAAAAGCAGAAGGAAAAAGAAGTCCTGCAAAACTCCTCTGTTCAGTTTTTGTATACACCTTCCCATCCCGGTGGGTGGAATACGTGTTTAGGGAGTCCCAATAGCAGAGTCCCTTTGTTGTGTTGAGAAAGTGTGAATCCATCAGAGCCTCTGTATGTCTGGATAAACCGGTCTGAATGGACTTCGTGTTGTTTTAACTTTTTTCTGAACGTTTTACTTCGGACTCATCTTTCCGGACCGGTAACGTTAGGTTAGCTACAAAGCTATCGAAGTTAGCGTAGCATGCTAGCTGGTTAGCAGAACAGAGCTAGCCTGTTTTTGACCGAGTTTGTGTGGACAAAAAGTTTCTGTCATTGTGTGAAGATGTCTAAAGTGCAAATGCTGAGAGCGTTGGTGAAGCAGCGACTAACCGCGGCTGCTGAAGAGATATTTGGGCTGTTTGAAAGAACGATAGCAGAGTACGAGGAGGAACGGTGTCGGTCAAAAGAGGAGAACGAGCGACAACGGAAACTTCTGGACGCTGTTTTCAACCCTCAGCTTCGGTTACACAGGACAGGTTTGGTTTGTTCATTTACGAACACTCTTCTCTCCTCCCTGAGATGAAAAGTAACTGAGCATTTACTTAAATAACGTTACACAGTGTAGGACATTAAAACATATTTCGAGGGCAACTTTTAAAAAACTGAAAATTAGTCGAAAAGTAGTTTTTAAACGTGAAATGAAATGAGCCTAGATTAAAATGCATACAGTAACGTTAGCCTAATCACCACCTTCTGCCAAAAAGCATATTTATTAGCAGTGCATTTACATGTCAAATGCTGTTTGTGTGTGCAGGAAAATGTAAAGTAGTGCAAATAAATGGTTACCTGTGTTGAACTAGTTTATTTTATATCTATTGCAGGTAGAGGACAGTGTATTTATCAATTGGATAAATAAATGACAATAACGATGTATTCTATTCTAACTCTCCCTACATCAATAGGACAGGCTTTGCACCCTGAATTTGGATATTTCATTTTCTAAATACGTATTACATATTATAGAGCATCTAATCTGTACCTTTTAATATAGTTTTTGTCAAACAAGGATAATAAGCATTCATTCTTTGAAAAGTACACAACAGCTGTCAAGGATGAACATTTCATTCTGAAGGAAAGCCTTTCATTCTCACATTATTAGACAGAGGGAACATGGTTTGCAGCAAAAGTCAAAAGCATCACCTAAACCTAGTAAAACATCCATTAGACATCGTTTTGAATCTCAGTCATTGGATGCAGAGTGCAGCAGATCAACAAAAGGAACAGCTATTCAAGTTTTTGAGCTGTGATGTGAATGAAAAACATTATTTCTCTGTAACATCTCTGTCTGTTTCCAGCAGATGTCCAGCAGCTGTCGGTGAGTAAAGAAGAGGTTCCCCCTGAGCAGCGGGAGTGGAGCCCCAGTCTGGACCAGCAGCACCCAGAGGCCCCACACATTAAAGAGGAACAGGAGGAACTCTGGATCAGTCAGGAGAGAGAGCAGCGTCAAGGGCTGGAGGAGGCTGATATCACCAAGTTCCCATTCACTCCTGTCCCTGTGAAGAGTGAAGATGATGAAGAGAAACCTCAGCCCTCACAGCTTCATCAAAGACAACCTGAACAGATGGAAACAGAAGCTGATGGAGAGGACTGTGGAGGACCAGAACCAGCCAGGAACTCAGATCCAGATATAGATTTACATATAAATACTGAAGACCAGACTGGAGACTCTTCTGAACCTGAGACTGATGACAGTTATGAGTGGAAAGAGACCGGAGAAGCTCAGTCAGGTTTAAACTCTTTGGAAAATGATGATGATGATGATGATTTTGTCAGTGATTCAAGCTGTAGTACTGATGAGAAAACATTAAGCTGCTCTGATTGTGGGAAAAGATTTGAATGCAAGGCATGGCTGAAGCAACACATGAGAACTCATACCGGAGAAAAACCTTTCAGCTGCTCAGTTTGTAAGAAATCTTTTGCAAAGAGTGGAAATTTACGGGCACACATGAGAACCCACACAGGAGAGAAACGATTAAGCTGCTCCGTGTGTCAGAAGAAGTTTAGCCACAACACACATCTAAAGAACCACATGAGATCTCATACAGGAGAGAAACCTTTCAGCTGCTCAGTTTGTAAGATATCTTTTACACGGAAAGATAGTTTACAGAAACACATGAGAACCCACACAGGAGAGAAGCCCTTCCCTTGCTCCGTTTGTAAAAAATCTTTTGCACAGAGTTATACTTTACAGGTACACATGAGAATCCACACAGGAGAAAAACCTTTCAGCTGCTCAGTTTGTAAGGAACTTTTTGCACACAAAATAAATTTACATGTACACATGAGAACCCACACAGGAGAGAAACCGTTGGAGGACCAGAGCCAGACAGGAACTTAGAACCACATAGACATCCAGAACCAGATACTGATGACAAGACTGGAGACTCTTCTGAACCTGAGACTGATAGACAGTGATTATTGTCTGTGAATGACAATCATTTCTGGCTAAGTGTTGTTAAAGACTTAAACAAAAGATGAACTAGTCAGTCACATGACATGTCAGATATCAGAACTATGTTTTTGACAGCAGCGGCAGTAAAACCGCTGGTTCAGATGAAAGTTTCAGTGGTGATGAAAGTCTGGATTAAAATAACGTAGAAACGGTTCTGGACATGTTTGACATGAGAACTCATTACAGAAAGCAGTCCTCTCTCCTCAAGACCCTAGCCAGGTTCCTGAGTCTTGCTTGCTACCTGCTGGTTAAAGAAAGGGAAGGGGGTTAGCCCCCGGAGATAGCAACAACTTCAGCTGGTGGGCTGGCTTTAAGGTGGACCAGCTATTCTCATTCTAGTGACAAGCCGCTCCTTCAAATTTTGCTTTAATGATCTTTCACCACCAACGAGGCTACAAGCTGAAAACAGTGGACCAAAACTAACACTGCTAGATGCTAGTGTTTTTAATGGTGGCCCTGTAACTTGTTTAGAGGAAACCAGTAAGGTAAATGTACAGGCTTTTCCAAATGTGCATAGTTACTTCGTAATCAACTAGAAATTAATCAGTAATTGCTTTGTGCAACTAAGCAGCTCATTCAAAACTAAGGAAGAGGTCAGTATGTACTGTAGAGTCACATCTCTCTTAACATTAACAGTCATTTGACAGTAAAGTCACTTGGGGGCGCTGTTGTCCTATTTGTATAAAACAATGATGGTAAAGGGCCTTGCGTTGGTTCATCCATTCTTATAATTTTTTTAAATGTAGGTTATCTCTTTCTCAATCTTTGTCTCTGTATATAGGCTATATATTTCCAAAACACCTTCATCCTCGTCAGTTATTTCTGTCAGGTATACAGTACTGTGGTATGGAGGACAGAACTTGACATTGACAGCCGTTTTCCGACTGGAGGGATTTTTGCAGTTCCTAGAATATAATGTTCCTAGGACCCTTTTTTTTTTTTTTCATGTTCCGACTGGACCAATTTGTGGATTATTAAGTTCCTCTGGCCACAGTTCCTGTAACTCTTTCAGCTCCTCTTTCAGGGCAGGGTCTTCTCCCTTTTCCGCATAGTGGTGGTTAGATGGCTGTGTTATAATAACAAAAGGTCAGTTCCTATGGCCACTTGGCCAGTGTGAATGCAAATAGAAAAACCGGTTTTGGGGGAGAGTAGAACTGTTTAGAAGTGGACTGTTCCTATAACTGCGTTCCTGTAACTACTTGGTCGGAAAGAGGCTTATAATATACTGATTATAGTTCCAGGGGAAGGATCGGGCTATGGGTCCCATCCAGTGCGCCGTACACAGCCACGTCGGGTAAATTGATGAATTGGTTCAACAGCTTGAATCGTATGGCCCTACACACCTACACAGCGGTGAACGGTTGTCTGGCTGACACCAAATGTCTCTGGCACAACCCTGTATTCTGCACCACAACCCTGTATTCTGCACCACAACCCTGTAAACTGCACCACAACCCTGTATTCTGCACAGGTGGCCAACATGTACAATGCGATGAAAAGGCATGCGTAGTTTATTCACTCTAAACCAGTTGATGGAAGCACTTCTAATTCGCATTCTTTTTTGTGACATTTTTTAAAAAAAATGCTTAAAATTCGCTTGACAATTGGATGGAAACATAGCTACTGCAGGAGTGTAGCTTGTTCGTCTCTGTCAGTTAGAAGAGCACTTCTAGGAAAACAGAAGCTTAATCTTGCACCTCCTCTCTTTCATACATAGAGGCAATTCAAAGTTATCTACACAAAATATACAACAAGACACTTTTTCCATTTGTCCGTCGACCCCCAAAAGAAGGCGTTATTTCCAAATCCATGTGTTTTGAGAATGCTTCCGGTCACAAAAAAAATCCTACCATGTGGATGTCAATTATTTTCAAGTTAGTCTTTTGGTCTTATTCTAATCAACAGACGGTCTCCAGACAGACTTAATCTAATCAACAGACGGTCCGCCAGACAGAGAGATAACAGAAGTTCTTCCTGCCATGTGAACAAAAAGCCTCCTCCTGATAAGTGACTGATATGATCTAATTATAGCACAACAAGCTGTAGATGGCAGGATGACGATTGGGATGCAATTTTGCTGCCTAACTCAGCTGCCGCGTACATTGTGAATACATCAAAACATAGAAGTACATTGATATATGAAGTACATTGTTTTAACTTTTTTTAAACTCAACATTAGCAATAGAACAAGAAGCCTATAATTTACCATTAATTAAACCACAACAATGTACATTACAATTACACTGAATTATATTTTCAACACACACACACAAAAGGGGCCGAAGGACAAACTTTCTGTAGAGTCACACACAAACTTTCCGGACCTAAAGGTGTTATAATACCTAGAATTAGATCTGAAATAAGGCTTCACTCTACAAAGTCTTTTAAGTATTTATTGTAAGTATTTATTCTTTGCGCATAGAATGTTCATTTAAGTCTGAGAGAATGGACAACGAGTTTTGGGAGAGCAGCATCCTTACATAGATTCTTACAAGGCTGAAAGCAAAAGTAAGTAGGGGAATAGACCGTTTCCACAAAAAGTACAAGTACTATCCGGTCCGACCGGAGGGATTTTTTTTCTGAAGACAGAAACTGAAATGTTAGCAATAGAACAAACCTATAATTTACCACTTATTAAATGAATTAAACCACAAAAATGTAAATTACAATTACATTGTCTTAGCTAAATACATTGGGTATATAAGTATAAGTATATATAAGTATAAGAGTACACAGTTAATAATTTCCTCACAGGATTAATAATGAACGAGGCCTGTTGGTGACCTCTCCTCAGATCGCTGCAGGAGCAGGCTACGTTAAGACAGCGCCGCCCATCACGCCCTAGAGGGGTCTTAACAAAGAGCTAGTGTTCGGTAGCATTATGTTGAGTGTTTTCCCCCAGAGTTTGTGTCAAAAACGTGTCTGTTTGACGGAGTTCGTGTAGAGAAAACAGTTTGTGTGATTGTGTGAAGATGTCTAAGGTCCAAATGCTGAGAGCGTCGGTGAAGCAGCGACTAACCGCGGCTGCTGAAGAGATATTTGGGCTGTTTGAAAGAACGATAGCAGAGTACGAGGAGGAACGGTGTCGGTCAAAAGAGGAGAACGAGCGACAACGGAAACTTCTGGACGCTGTTTTCACCCCTCAGCTTCGGTTACGCAGGACAGGTTTGTTCATTTATAAACACTCTTCTCTCCTCGCTGAGACGGAAACTGCGAGCATTTACTCAAGCACCCTGTGTCGGACATAGCTACAAAATATTTCGAGGGCAACTTATAAAAAAAATAAATGAGTCGTAAAGCAGTTTTTAAATGCGAAATGAGCTACAGTAGGCTAAATCACCGCCTTGTGTCTATATGGTTTAATAAAAAGCACAGGCCTACTGCTATTAGCAATGCCTTTATTTGTAACAGCTGAGTGTGTAGGCCCGGAAGAAATAAAGTGAATTGAATTGAATTAAAGTAAAATTAGTCTATGCTTAATGTAAGAATATTGGCCTATAGGCTGTTGAAATCTTAGGGTCTTTTTTAGTCATATTCTGAGACCGAAAAGATGACCCATCAGAAACTGTGACTGTAACTGCTTAATAAAGTTTGGGGTAGTCATCCCTTCACACTAATATGGACACGTTTTCTTATTTGGAGTCATCACAGTGGGGTCACATATTCTGACAACTTACCCAATATGCTGGTCCATTAAATATTTAGTTCTTTATTTTCTTTACAGTAGAATATGATTATTTAAGTTTTAAATGTAGGTCTAGTGTACACATGTAACTCGTGCATGCATGCACGAGTTACATTTGTAAAAACCTAAAACCTTTGCAGCCACAAAGAAATACATGTTTAGAAACATTTCAGAGTAAATGTACCTTAATATATTTTATTTACTTTCAGATAAACATATGTTACTAATATGGTCACCAGCGGTTTACTCTCTCTTTAGGAAGTAATATCAAACCGCTAATAATCATACAGCTTGCACCCGTGGATGTAATGTATTAATGTTTACGCCGTTTGGTAGACGCTCTTCTTCTTCGATGTGCAGCAGCACCCTCTGCGGTCACAGTTTGTAATGGGTCACAGCTTTATGTGCAACACCGGTCTATTTTGTTTGGGCTAAATGCGCCGCACTCCGGTCGAAAACTTTTTTTTTTTTGTTGGACGGTTTAAAGTATAAAGGATCTTAACTCCACAATGTGCCCGTTGCTGGCTAATAACACGAGATTTAAGCTGGTCAAACGATTATTTTAGCACCCTTGTCTACCAGAGAAGACTTGTTAGCTGTTAGTAAGCTAATGTTAGTTATGTATTAGCAAGCACTTGCAAACATAGTAGCTACTATAGCTTTCTGAGTTATCCACATTCCACAATAACACAAGTTGCATACTGTGTACAAAATGCAGCTTTAGCTTAACATATTTGCCTTTTGCCCCCCTTAATTTCTGACACTGCAAGTACTGTACTTAGGTACAACTTTGACGCAGATGCCGTTGCTTGAAACATTCAGATTAATAAAACAAAGTATAAGTCAACTAATAAATGATAAGGTGTTATTGTAATATGTTTGATTGTAACCAGTCCTGTTTGTAATATGAATGGACAGGATATCAAGGCGTAGTTGTGCCAGGGAGGGGTTGCGGTTTGGTGCGCCGGGGATGTTATCGCTGGTTTTTGCAGATGATGTGGTCATGATGGCATCATCGGCCTTCAGCACTCACTGGATCCGTTCGCATCTGAGTGTGAAGCGCCATCCAAACCCCAAAGGACCATAATCGATCAGCAGAATTGAATCAGAAAATGCAGCTACACTCTGTCTTTAGCTGCAGACTGTTGTACGCCCCCGTGTTGGAATCCTTTCACGTGAAAAACCGCCACACTTTAGACCCTTTAGCTTGAAGCATTTAAACCATGTTTAAGCAAGCTACTAGCTAACGGTAGGCACATGTTACCTGCTAACAAGGGAGCGTGTCTATGTTCCCCGGGTCCTATGTTCCCCTCTTTGTATGAGACTGGGGAACATACGACATTTTTCAAAAAAAGGGTCCTATGTTCCCCGGTCTGTTACTTTTTCCACCATTACTGCCAAATTCCATGGCTAACCCTAACCCTACCGTAAAGATTGATAGATTGCGGGGAACATAGGACCCTTTTCCAGAAAAAGGGTCCTATGCTCCCCTGTATGTATTGCTACAGGGGAACATAGGACACTTTTTGGGGAAAACGGGGAACATAGGACCTTTTTTCAAAAAAAGGGGAACATAGGACCCGGGGAACATAGGGATGATCCCATTAAATATTAAGTAGCGTCCTGTGGAGTAATGAATCTGTTGCCTGTAACGTCCGTTTCAGAGCATCAGAAGACAGTGCAGGCATTTAAGTGGCACCAAAACGAGGCTTGGAAATCTAGTATAACAACCGATGCCATATTGACATGACTTCGGATTTCAGTAAACAACTCTACTGACATGGCTGAGTGAACAGTTTGCAGCTGTTTGATGCTCAGTGATCTATTGACGTTCAATAAGACTAGTTTTTGAGCTGTGATGTGAATGAACAACAACAATTCTCTGTCTGTTTCCTGCAGATGTCCATCGGCTGTCGGCGAGTAAAGAAATTAAAGAGAAACAGGAGAGAGGGGGGCTTCAAGGGCTGGAGGGGGCTGACATCACCAAGTTCCCATTAAATTTACAACAAGATACCGAAGACCACGCTGGAGACTCTTCTGAACCTGAGACGGAGGTCAGCGGTGAGTGTAGGGAGACCGGAGAAGCTCAGTCGGGTCTAAACTCTAAAAAGGATGACGTTTCTGTCAGTGATTCAAGATGTAGTACTGGTGAGAAACAATTCAGCTGCTCTAAGTGTAGGAAAATATTTGGCTTCAAGTCACATCTGAAGAGACACATGAGCACCCACACAGTAGGGAAACCTTTGGAGGACTGTGAAGGACCAGAACCAGCCAGGAACTTAGAACCACATAGACATCCAGAACCTAAAGCTGAAGACAAGACTGGAGACTCTTCTGAACCTGAGACTGATGACAGTGAGGATCAGGAGGAGACCAGAGAAGTTCAGTCAGGTTTAAAGTCTTTGAAAAAGGATGACGTTCCTGTCAGTGATACCAGATGTAGTACTGGTGAGAAACAATCCAGCTGCTCTAAGTGTGGGAAAGGATTCAGCTGCATGAAATCTCTGAAGAGACACATGAGAACACACGCAGTAAAGAAAGCTTTCAGCTGCTCAGTTTGTAAGAAAGGTTTTACGCTGAAAAGCCATTTGCAGAGACACATGATAACCCACACAGGAGAGAAAGCTTTCAGCTGCTCAGTTTGTAAGAAATCTTTTGGATATAAAGCTACTTTACAGCAACACATGAGACGCCACACAGAAGAGAAAAGATTCAGCTGCAGTGTTTGTGACCAAAGATTCACTTGGCTTGATCAGCTCAGAAACCATCAGCGTGTCTGTTGTCAGTCCTCACAGCTTCATCAAAGACAAACTGAACAGATGGAAACAGAAGCTGATGGAGAGGACTGTGGAGGACCAGAACCAGCCAGGAACTTAGAACCACATAGACATCCAGAACCTAAAGCTGAAGACAAGACTGGAGACTCTTCAGAACCTGAGACTGATGACAGTGAGGATCAGGAGGAGACCAGAGAAGCTCAGTCAGGTTTAAAGTCTTTGAAAAAGGATGACGTTCCTGTCAGTGATACCAGATGTAGTACTGGTGAGAAACAATTCAGCTGCTCTAAGTGTACCAAAAGATATGGCAGCAAGAAATCTCTGACGAGACACATGAGAACACACTCGGTAGTGAAACATGTCCGTTGCTCAGTTTGTAAGAAAGGTTTTCTGCGGAAAAGCCATTTGCAGAGACACATGATAACCCACACAGGAGAGAAAGCTTTCAGCTGCTCAGTTTGTGAGAAATCGTTTGGATATAAAGCTAGTTTACAGCAACACATGACAACCCACACAGAAGAGAAAAGATTCAGCTGCTCAGTTTGTAAGAAATCTTTTGGATATAAAGCTACTTTACAGCAACACATGAGACGCCACACAGAAGAGAAAAGATTCACCTGCTCAGTTTGTAAGAAATCTTTTGCATGGAGTTGTAATTTAAAGAGGCACATGAGAACCCACAAAGGAAAGAAAAGATTCACAGCTTCATCAAAGACAAACTGAACAGATGGAAACAGAAGCTGATGGAGAGGACTGTGGAGGACCAGAACCAGCCAGGAACTCAGATCCAGATATAGATTTACATATAAATACTGAAGACCAGACTGGAGACTCTTCTGAACCTGAGACTAATAGACAGTGATGATTGAAAGGACACTTTGAATAACACGTATTACTGGCATTACCAGGCAGTCGCATGTCAGATATCAGAACTATGTTTTTGACAGCAGTACAACTACTGGTTCCAATGAAAGTTTCAGCGGTGATGAAACTCTGGATTAAGAGACATGAGAACACATTACAGAAAGCAGTCCTCTCTCCCCAAGACCCAAGCCAGTTTCCTTTTTTTTTAAAGATTTTTTTTTTTGGGCATTTTAGGCCTTTAATTCCACAGGACAGACGGAGACATGAAAGGGGGGAGAGAGGGGGAACGACATGCAGCAAAGGGCCGCAGGTCAGAGCCGAACCCGCAGCCGCTGCGTCGAGGCGTAAAGGCCAAAAAATTGTATGTGCGCCTGCTCCACCAACTGAGCTAACCCGGCCACCCAAGCCAGGTTCCTGTGTCTCGCTTGCTACCTGCTGGTTAAAAAAAGGGAAAGGGGTTAGCCCCGGAGATAGCAACAACTTCAGCTCAGGCACACTAACTTAAGGTGGGGTGGCTTTAAGGTGGACCAGCTATTAGCGACAAGCCTCTCCTCCAAGTTTTGCATCATATAAAAAAAGTGCCCCAAAACTAACTCTGCTAGATGCTAGTGTTTTTTTATGGTGGCCCTGTAACGTGTTTAGAGGAAACCAATAATGTGGTAAATCTATGACTTATGGGCTATGCCAAATGTTTAAATAAAGATGGTACCTTTTCAAATTTACAATCAAAAAATTGTTGCACATTTTAAAGTCTTTACATATTTTATTTTGATCTGTTTGGGACATATTTGCAACATAAAGTGAATATCCTTCCCTACATTAGCCTTTGGAGTCTTATCACATAGCACTGCAAACTGCTAGAAATGTGGGTGTTTTATTTTGATTCTGGCTATTGTAGAGTTTGTTAGTAAGGCTGCTCGATTATGGAAAAAAATCATAATCACGATTATTTTTGGTCAATATTGAAATCACGGTTATTTAACACGAATACTCACTGACCTTTGGAAAGATGTTGCAATTGAATTTAACAAACCAATGAATTAACAGTGGAAACACCTTGAACTGTGAAATTTCCCTTTAATACTTTATTTTTTTTTTTTTCTCATTCGGAACACAAGACAAAATAGGAGTTAACTTGGAAAATAATTTTCTCTCGATGACTGTATTTTTGTTATTGTTAGGAGCCAAAATGGTAATCGGGATTAAAAGTTTGAATTGCACAGCCCTAGTTGTCAGTCATGTTTTTATCAACCTACGTTCATTTCTAAAATCCGATCCTTCTTATCCACTGAGGATTTACACAGGGTTGTCCACGCTTTACTTTTTCTTGTTTTTATTTCTGCAATACTCTGTATATACGTAGGTATAACTCTCACCCTCATTCGCCTTCAATGACCTCAAAATGCTGCTGCTAGACTCATCACTGGTTCAAGACTCCTCGTTTAATATTGCATTGATTTTAGAATTGTATTGTTGACCTCCAAGGCTTTAAATAACCAGGCCCCTGATTATATTAAAGATATCCTACCCCTTTATGAGCCTGTGTGCAATGTTAGATCGCCTGACAGTGGCCTTCTGGTCGTTCGTGCTGTTGGGCCCCCAAACTCTGGAATGATTTACCTTTTGGGATTAGGTTGGCTAAATCTATCACTGCTTTTAAATCTCTTCTAAAAATATTCTTTTTAGATGTTGTGCATCACTTTGTATCATTGTTTAGAAAATGAAATGTATTACTATTTCCATCACTGCAGTACATCTGAGGGATGTAGCTAGTGTAAACAGCGGAAGTCTGCGTGAAAACCTCTGTCTTTTTGACAGGTTACAGCAACCTGGCCTTTTACACCCCAAAACATGAATGACTCCTGAAGAAAAATTAGTAATTCGCTGAGTCATTCAGCAGAAGCAACAATAGTCATAGTTCCATTATTTTATTGTGACTATAATTGCCACCGTTCATCACACCCCCAACCGGCACCTTCAGACACCGCCTACCAAGAGCCTGGGTCTGTCTGAGGTTTCTCCCTTAAAGGGAGTTTTCCTCACCATTGTCGCATTAAATGCTTGCTCTTGGGGGAATTACTGGAATTGTTGGGTCTTTGTAAATTATAGAGTGTGGTCTAGAACTACTCTATCTGTAAAGTGTCCTGAGATAACTCTTGTTATGATTTGATACTATAAATACAATTGAATTGAATAGATATTAAAGACTGTGCTGCTGATCTTGACTCGGGGTAGGACATGATAAGCCTAGGGCTTTTACCTATCCCTTACTGAACGGGTCGAGTGTTACGTTGACATTTTGTTTTTTGTCTATACATTTTATATCCAGTATTTCTTCTAATCATTCAGGTGTCTGAATGTCTGTGAGGCAATCAAGTTGGTCTGAACCATTTCTTTCAGGAAGATTTGATTAATTATTATTTGGGGCTGTTTTTACAGGAACATCTAAACGTGTCGTTCCTAACCACCATGACCACCAGTGACACTACTGATTTGGGCTCTAATTAGAGAAGCAATATAGGATTTTAAAACTTGTATTATTAAAAGTAATTTTAATCCTAGGAGTTATTCAAAAGGTCTTAAAAAGTCTTAAATTGAACTTGGGGACTCCTCTGGGTTTCCTGCTGATTATATCAGAGCTGAAACAGTGATAGTCATCAACTGACTAAATGAGTTATCGTTTCAGTTTTCAAGTAAAGATACAAAATATGATGCTTTCAGTTTCTCTAATATATGTATTCAATGCATGTCAAGTTCAGTTGTAGAATTTAAATAACCTTCCTGTATGTATAATAATGACATCTCTTTTTTTTTTTTTTATAATTTTAGGGACTCAAATTTTTTATGTTAACTCGGCATGATGCTGTACTGTACACATTTAAGGGGAACTTGTACTTTACTTGAGTCTTTTCTTTTCATGCCACTTTCTACTTCTACTCCACTACATTTCAGAGACAAATATTGTACTTTTTACTCCACTATGTTAATTTGACAGCTTTAGTTAATACTTCACAAATTAAGATGTTTGCACACAAAACACATTTTACACAGTTTATAAAATACCTTGTTTTATTGTTTTGTTTTGTTGATTAGACCATTAAACACAGAACTGTTTTGATCGTGTTCAGTTTTTTTACATGAGTTTTTTTTCCTGCATTGAGTACTTTTACTTTTAATACTTTTAAGTACATTTCCTGATGCTACTTACATACTTTACATACTTACAGTAACATTTTCAATTCAGGACTTTTAATTGTAACAGAGTATTATTACAGTGTGGTATTAGTACTTTTACTTAAGTAAAGGACTTGAATACTTCTTCCACCACTGCTATTCAGCAGGGAAACATAACTTACAGTGCTGAGTGACTGATCCTCTGTTTTTTTAACCTCTTACTGTATTGAAAGCATGTTAGTCATTAGGGTAAATTATTAATTATGTCTAAAACACACTTTTAGATTTGTGAAAGCTTTATTGTCTTTATAAGAATAAAGGGAGATTTCACAGTTTTTTTCACATGTAGACCATATTAGACCAGGTTCAGATCCAAAACCACTAGGCCTACACCTAGACTTGTCAAATCTGGACTAAATTATCCTAGAGAGGCTAAAGATTCTTAAAAACAGTTTCAGATTTGTGAACACTTTATTCTATTTGTGAAAATGCAAAAAAAAAAAAAGGAGATTTCCCTATTCTTTTTCATATGTTGACCACATAAGACCAGGTTCAGATCCAAAACCACTATACCTAGACTTGTCAAATCTGGATTTAATTATCCCAGAGAGATTAGAGAAGATTCTTTAAAACTGTAGAATGTCTGGAATGCCTGGGAATGGCCTCGCTCTCTCCTGTTGTCTGGCATGTGTAAGATAAGACAGTTGCAGTGCACCCAGTATAATATATAATAGTGACAGGGAACCTTGAGGCCAGGGGAGGAGGAGAGAACAGGAGTGATCCCAGGGCTTGCTTCAAAACACAGTTTCAGATTTGTGAAAGCTTTCTTCTATTTGTGAAAATGCAATAAAGGAAGATTTCACTTGTTTTTTTCATATGTAGACCACATTGGACCAGGTCCACATCCAAAACCACTGTACCTAGACTTTTCAAATCTGGACTAAATTATAAATAGTGGTTTGGGATCTGGTCCAATGTGGTCTACATATGCCCAGAAGTTTTCCTTGGATTAGGGTGGCACCTAAATCATGGTTGCAGCTGTCGCCATGGCCCTGCTCCGCACCCTGCTATGCCCTGCTATACCCTGCTGCACTCTACAGTGCCCTGCTACGCCCTGCAGTGCCCTGCTACGTCCTGCTATGTCCAGCTACGCCCTGCAGTGCCCTGCTACGCCCTGCAGTGCCCTGCTACGTTCTGCTATGCCCTGCAGTGCCCTGCTATGTCCAGCTACGTCCTGCTATGCCCTGCAGTGCCCTGCTATGTCCAGCTACGTGCTGCTATGCCCTGCAGTGACCTGCTATGTCCAGCTACATTCTGCTACGCCCTGCAGTGCCCTGCTACGTTCTGCTATGCCCTGCAGTGCCCTGCTACACCCGGTAACGCCCTGCAGTGCCCTGCTACGCCATGAACTACTACAACTACTACTTCTAGTCATAGTTCCATTATTTTATTGTGACTATAATTGCCACCGTTCATCACACCCCCAATCAGCACCTTCAGACACCGCCTACCAAGAGCCTGGGTCTGTCTGAGGTTTCTCCCTTAAAGGGAGTTTTCCTCACCACTGTCGCATTAAATGCTTGCTCTTGGGGGAATTACTGGAATTGTTGGGTCTTTGTAAATTATAGAGTGTGGTCTACACCTACTCTATCTGTAAAGTGTCCTGAGATAACTCTTGTTATGATTTGATAATATAAATAAAATTGAATGGAATATGAAAAGAAAAACTGTGCAATCCCCCTTCATTGCATTTTAACAAATAGAATAAAGCTTTGACAAATCTGAAACTGTGTTTGTAAGAATCTTTAGCCTCTCTGGGATAAATTAGTCCAGATTTGACAAGTCTAGGTGTAAGCCTAGTGGTTTTGGATCTGGACCTGGTCTACATTGGAGGAAAAAACGGTGAAATTTCCCTTTATTGCGTTCTCATAAAAACAAAGCTTTCACAAATCTAAAAGTGTGTTTTAGACATAGGCCTATTAATAATTTACCTTAATGACTAACACACTTTAAATACAGTAAGAGGTTCAAAAAACGGAGGATCAGTCACTGACCAATGTAGCCTAAGTTATGTTTCCTTGCTGAATCGGAAGCTTAATTTTACTGTCTATGATCGGAAGCCAACTTCAGTGTCGTCATTAAATCCAGAGCCATGTCTTTTGCTGCGTTCATGCCACCTGGGAATATCAGGGACCGCCCCCGTGATTACGTTGTTTTTCCGACTGTCAGCGTTCACATGGTCGGGATGCGTGTTCTTCTTCTTCTGTTATATTGCCGTTTGGCATAACAACTTGTTGCATGACTGCCACCAACTGTTGGCTGGAGCCTAGAGCATCAGGTGTGTGAAAACATGGACACAAATTCTATTTGTGAAAATGCAAAAAAAAAAAAAAAAAGGGAGATTTCCCTATTCTTTTTCATATGTTGACCACATAAGACCAGGTTCAGATCCAAAACCACTATACCTAGACTTGTCAAATCTGGATTTAATTATCCCAGAGAGATTAGAGAAGATTCTTTAAAACTGTAGAATGTCTGGAATGCCTGGGAATGGCCTCGCTCTCTCCTCTTGTCTGGCATGTGTAAGATAAGACAGTTGCAGTGCACCCAGTATAATATCTAATAGTGACAGGCAACCTTGAGGCCAGGGGAGGAGGAGAGAACAGGAGTGATCCCAGGGCTTGCTTCAAAACACAGTTTCAGATTTGTGAAAGCTTTCTTCTATTTGTGAAAATGCAATAAAGGAAGATTTCACTTGTTTTTTTCATATGTAGACCACATTGTACCAGGTCCACATCCAAAACCACTGTACCTAGACTTTTCAAATCTGGACTAAATTATAAATAGTGGTTTGGGATCTGGACCTGGTCCAATGTGGTCTACATATGCCCAGAAGTTTTCCTTGGATTAGGGTGGCACCTAAATCATGGTTGCAGCTGTCGCCATGGCCCTGCTCCGCACCCTGCTATGCCCTGCTATACCCTGCTGCACTCTACAGTGCCCTGCTACGCCCTGCAGTGCCCTGCTACGTCCTGCTATGCCCTGCAATGCCCTGCTACGTCCTGTTACGCCCTGCAGTGCCCTGCCACGTCCAGCTACGTCCTGTTACGCCCTGCAGTGCCCTGCTACGTCCAGCTACGTCCTGCTACGCCCTGCAGTGCCCTGCTACGTCCAGCTACGTCCTGTTACGCCCTGCAGTGCCCTTCTACGTCCAGCTATGTCCAGCTACATTCTGCAGTGCCCTGCTACGTCCAGCTATGTCCAGCTACATTCTGCTACGCCCTGCAGTGCCCTGCTATGTTCTGCTATGCCCTGCAGTGCCCTGCTATGTCCAGCTACGTCCTGCTATGCCCTGCAGTGCCCTGCTATGTCCAGCTACGTGCTGCTATGCCCTGCAGTGCCCTGCTATGTCCAGCTACATTCTGCTACGCCCTGCAGTGCCCTGCTACGTTCTGCTATGCCCTGCAGTGCCCTGCTACACCCGGTAACGCCCTGCAGTGCCCTGCTACGCCATGAACTACTACAACTACTACTTCTAGTCATAGTTCCATTATTTCATTGTGACTATAATTGCCACCGTTCATCACACCCCCAACCAGCACCTTCAGACACCGCCTACCAAGAGCCTGGGTCTGTCTGAGGTTTCTCCCTTAAAGGGAGTTTTCCTCACCACTGTCGCATTAAATGCTTGCTCTTGGGGGAATTACTGGAATTGTTGGGTCTTTGTAAATTATAGAGTGTGGTCTAGACCTACTCTATCTGTAAAGTGTCCTGAGATAACTCTTGTTATGATTTGATAATATAAATAAAATTGAATGGAATCTCCTGGAACCATCACCTTATCGTGGTGGAGAGGTTTGTGTGTCCCTATGAACCTGAGGGCTGTGTTGTCTGGAGCTTTGTGCTCCTGGTAGGGTCTCCCAAGGCAAAGTGGTCTCAGGGGAGGGGCCAGACAAAGAATGGTTCAAAAACCCTATGAAAAAACGAGGTAGAGATGGAGTGACCCTGCCCGGAGGAAGCCCGGGGCCCCCGTCTGGAGCCAGGCCCAGATGGAGCCAGGCCCAGATGGAGGGCCCGTCAGCGAGCGCCTGGTGGCCGGGTTTGCCACGGAGCCCGGCCGGGCACAGCCCGAAAAAGCTACGTGGCACCTCTCTCTCCAACCCATGGGCCCACCACCTGTGGGAGGAACCGCTGGGGTCGGGTGCGCTGCCACATGGGTGGCGGTGAAGGTCAGGGGCCTCGACGGACCAGACCCGGGCAGCAGACGCTGGCTCTGGGGACGTGGAACGTCACCTCTCTGTGGGGGAAGGAGCCGGAACTTGTGCGGGAGGTGGAGCGCTACCAGTTGGATCTGGTGGGGCTTACCTCTACGCACAGTCTCGGTTCTGGAACCATACTCCTGGATAGGGGTTGGACTCTTTTCTTCTCCGGAGTTGCCCAGGGTGTGAGGCGCCGGGCGGGTGTGGGGATACTCACAAGCCCCCGGCTGAGCGCCGCTATGTTGGAGTTTACCCCGGTGGACAAGAGGGTCGCCTCCCTACGCCTGCGGGTTGTGGGGGGGAAAACTCTGACTGTTGTTTGTGCGTATGCACCAAACAAGAGCTCGGAGTATTCGGCCTTCTTGGAGACCTTGAATGGAGTCCTGTATGGGGCTCCAGTGGGGGACTCCATAGTTCTGCTGGGGGACTTCAACGCGCACGTGGGAAACGATGGAGACACATGGAGAGGCGTGATTGGGAGGAACGGCCTCCCTGATCTAAACCAGAGTGGTTGTTTGTTGTTGGACTTCTGTGCTAGTCATGGTTTGTCTATAACGAACACCATGTTCAAACATAGGGATGCTCATAAGTGTACTTGGTACCAGAGCACCCTAGGCCAAAGGTCAATGATCGATTTTATAATCGTTTCATCTGATCTGAGGCCGTATGTTTTGGACACTCGGGTGAAGAGAGGGGCAGAGCTGTCAACTGATCACCATCTGGTGGTGAGTTGGGTCAGAGGGTGTGGGAAGACTCTGGACAGACCTGGTAAGCCCAAACGGGTAGCCCGGGTAAATTGGGAACGTCTGGAGGAGGCCCCTGTCCGACAGACTTTCAACTCACACCTCCGGCGTAGCTTTTCGTGCATCCCTGTGGAGGCTGGGGGCATTGAACCCGAGTGGACAATGTTCAAAGTTTCCATTGCTGAAGCTGCGGCGGGGAGCTGTGGTCTTAGGGTCTTAGGTGCCTCAAGGGGCGGTAACCCACGAACACCGTGGTGGACACCGGTGGTCAGGGAAGCCGTCCGACTGAAGAAGGAGTCTTTCCGGGATATGTTATCCCAGAGGACTCCGGAGGCAGTTGCAAGGTACCGAAGGGCCCGAAGGGCTGCAGCCTCTGCCGTGAAAGAGGCAAAGCAGCGGGTGTGGGAGAAGTTTGGAGAAGACATGGAGAAGGACTTTCGGTCGGCACCAAGGTGCTTCTGGAAAACCGTTCGCCACCTCAGGAGGGGGAAGCGGGGTACCATCCAAGCTGTGTACAGTAAGGATGGGATGCTGTTGACCTCAACTGAGGAGGTAATAGGGCGGTGGAAGGAGCACTTTGAGGAACTCCTAAATCCGACTAATACGCCCTCTATGGTAGAGGCAGAGCTGGAGGATGATGGGGGATTGTCGTCAATTTCCCTGGTGGAAGTTGCTGAGGTAGTTAAACAACTCCACAGTGGCAAAGCCCCAGGGATTGATGAGATCCGTCCAGAAATGCTTAAAGCTCTGGGTGTGGAGGGGTTGTCTTGGTTGACACGCCTCTTCAACATTGCGTGGAAGTCGGGGACGGTGCCTAAGGAGTGGCAGACCGGGGTGGTGGTTCCCCTTTTCAAAAAGGGGGACCAGAGGGTGTGTGCCAATTACAGGGGTATCACACTTCTCAGCCTCCCCGGTAAAGTCTACTCCAAGGTGCTGGAAAGGAGGGTTCGGTCGATAGTCGAACCTCAGGTTGAAGAGGAACAATGCGGATTCCGTCCTGGTCGTGGAACAACGGACCAGATCTTTACTCTCGCAAGGATCCTGGAGGGAGCCTGGGAGTATGCCCAACCGGTCTACATGTGCTTTGTGGATTTGGAGAAGGCGTATGACCGGGTCCCCCGGGAGATACTGTGGGAGGTGCTGAGGGAGTATGGGGTGAGGGGGTCCCTTCTCAGGGCCATCCAATCTCTGTACGACCAAAGCGAGAGCTGTGTCCGGGTTCTCGGCAGAAAGTCGGACTCGTTTCAGGTGAGAGTTGGCCTCCGCCAGGGCTGCGCTTTGTCACCAATCCTGTTTGTAGTATTTATGGACAGGATATCGAGGCGTAGTCGGGGTGGAGAGGGGTTGCAGTTTGGTGAGCTGGGGATCTCATTGCTGCTTTTTGCGGATGATGTGGTCCTGATGGCATCGTCGGCCTGTGACCTTCAGCACTCAGTGGATCGGTTCGCAGCCGAGTGTGAAGCAGCTGGGATGAGGATCAACACCTCTAAATCTGAGGCCATGGTTCTCAGCAGGAAACCGATGGAGTGCCTTCTCCAGGTAGGGAATGAGTCTTTACCCCAAGTGAAGGAGTTCAAGTACCTTGGGGTATTGTTCGCGAGTGAGGGGACAATGGAGCAGGAGATTGGTCGGAGAATCGGCGCAGCGGGTGCAGTATTACACTCAATTTATCGCACCGTTGTGACGAAAAGAGAGCTGAGCCAGAAGGCAAAGCTCTCAATCTACCGGTCAGTTTTCGTTCCTACCCTCACCTATGGTCATGAAGGCTGGGTCATGACCGAAAGAACGAGATCCAGGGTACAAGCGGCCGAAATTGGTTTCCTCAGGAGGGTGGCTGGCGTCTCCCTTAGAGATAGGGTGAGAAGCTCAGTCATCCGTGAGGAGCTCGGAGTAGAGCCTCTGCTCCTTCGCGTCGAAAGGAGCCAGTTGAGGTGGTTCGGGTATCTGGTAAGGATGCCCCCTGGGCGCCTCCCTAGGGAGGTGTTCCAGGCACGTCCAGCTGGGAGGAGGCCTCGGGGAAGACCCAGGACTAGGTGGAGGGATTATATCTCCAACCTGGCCTGGGAACGCCTCGGGATCCCCCAGTCGGAGCTGGTTAATGTGGCTCGGGAAAGGGAAGTTTGGGGTCCCCTGCTGGAGCTGCTACCCCCGCGACCCGTTACCGGATAAGCGGAAGAAGATGGATGGATGAATGGAATATAAAAAGAAAAACTGTGCAATCCCCTTTCATTGCATTTTTACAAATAGAATAAAACTTTGACAAATCTGAAACTGTGTTTGTAAGAATCTTTAGCCTCTCTGGGATAAATTAGTCCAGATTTGACAAGTCTAGGTGTAAGCCTAGTGGTTTTGGATCTGGACCTGGTCTAATATGGTCTACATTGGAGGAAAAAACGGTGAAATTTCCCTTTATTGCGTTCTCATAAAAACAAAGCTTTCACAAATCTAAAAGTGTGTTTTAGACATAGGCCTATTAATAATTTACCTTAATGACTAACACACTTTAAATACAGTAAGAGGTTCAAAAAACGGAGGATCAGTCACTGACCAATGTAGCCTAAGTTATGTTTCCTTGCTGAATCGGAAGCTTAATTTTACTGTCTATGATCGGAAGCTAACTTCAGTGTCGTCATTAAATCCAGAGCCATGTCTTTTGCTGCGTTCATGCCACCTGGGAATATCAGGGACCGCCCCCGTGATTACGTTGTTTTTCCGACTGCCAGCGTTCACATGGTCGGGATGCGTGTTCTTCTTCTGTTATATTGCCGTTTGGCATAACAACTTGTTGCATGACTGCCACCAACTGTTGGCCGGAGCCTAGAGCATCAGGTGTGTGAAAACATGGACACAAATTCTATTTGTGAAAATGCAAAAAAAAAAAAAAAGGGAGATTTCCCTATTCTTTTTCATATGTTGACCACATAAGACCAGGTTCAGATCCAAAACCACTATACCTAGACTTGTCAAATCTGGATTTAATTATCCCAGAGAGTTTAGAGAAGATTCTTTAAAACTGTAGAATGTCTGGAATGCCTGGGAATGACCTCGCTCTCTCCTCTTGTCTGGCATGTGTAAGATAAGACAGTTGCAGTGCACCCAGTATAATATATAATAGTGACAGGGAACCTTGAGGCCAGGGGAGGAGGAGAGAACAGGAGTGATCCCAGGGCTTGCTTCAAAACACAGTTTCAGATTTGTGAAAGCTTTCTTCTATTTGTGAAAATGCAATAAAGGAAGATTTCACTTGTTTTTTTCATATGTAGACCACATTGGACCAGGTCCACATCCAAAACCACTGTACCTAGACTTTTCAAATCTGGACTAAATTATAAATAGTGGTTTGGGATCTGGACCTGGTCCAATGTGGTCTACATATGCCCAGAAGTTTTCCTTGGATTAGGGTGGCACCTAAATCATGGTTGCAGCTGTCGCTGTGGCCCTGCTCCGCACCCTGCTATGCCCTGCTATACCCTGCTACGCTCTACAGTGCCCTGCTACGCCCTGCAGTGCCCTGCTACGTCCTGCTATGCCCTGCTATACCCTGCTACACTCTACAGTGCCCTGCTACGTCCTGCAATGCCCTGCTACGTCCAGCTACGTCCTGCAGTGCCCTGCCATGTCCAGCTACGTCCTGTTACGCCCTGCAGTGCCCTGCTACGTCCTGCTACGCCCTGCAGTGCCCTGCTACGTCCAGCTACGTCCTGTTATGCCCTGCAGTGCCCTGCTACATCCAGCTATGTCCAGCTACATTCTGCAGTGCCCTGCAGTGCCCTGCTACGTCCAGCTATGTCCAGCTACATTCTGCTACGCCCTGCAGTGCCCTGCTATGTCCAGCTACGTCCTGCTATGCCCTGCAGTGCCCTGCTACGTTCTGCTATGCCCTGCAGTGCCCTGCTACGTCCTGTTACGCCCTGCAGTGCCCTGCTACGTCCAGCTATGTCCAGCTACATTCGGCTACGCCCTGCAGTGCCCTGCTACGTCCAGCTATGTCCAGCTAAATTCTGCTACGCCCTGCAGTGCCCTGCTATGTCCAGCTACGTCCTGCTATGCCCTGCAGTGCCCTGCTACGTTCTGCTATGCCCTGCAGTGCCCTGCTACACCCTGTAACGCCCTGCAGTGCCCTGCTACGCCATGAACTACTACAACTACTACTTCTAGTCATAGTTCCATTATCTTTATTGTGACTATAATTGCCACCGTTCATCACACCCCCAACCGGCACCTTCAGACACCGCCTACCAAGAGCCTGGGTCTGTCTGAGGTTTCTCCCTTAAAGGGAGTTTTCCTCACCACTGTCGCATTAAATGCTTGCTCTTGGGGGAATTACTGGAATTGTTGGGTCTTTGTAAATTATAGAGTGTGGTCTAGACCTACTCTGTCTGTAAAGTGTCCTGAGATAACTCTTGTTATGATTTGATAATATAAATAAAATTGAATGGAATATAAAAAGAAAAACTGTGCAATCCCCCTTCATTGCATTTTTACAAATAGAATAAAGCTTTGACAAATCTGAAACTGTGTTTGTAAGAATCTTTAGCCTCTCTGGGATAAATTAGTCCAGATTTGACAAGTCTAGGTGTAAGCCTAGTGGTTTTGGATCTGGACCTGGTCTAATATGGTCTACATTGGAGGAAAAAACGGTGAAATTTCCCTTTATTGCGTTCTCATAAAAACAAAGCTTTCACAAATCTAAAAGTGTGTTTTAGACATAGGCCTTTTAATAATTTACCTTAATGACTAACACACTTTAAATACAGTAAGAGGTTCAAAAAACGGAGGATCAGTCACTGACCAATGTAGCCTAAGTTATGTTTCCTTGCTGAATCGGAAGCTTAATTTTACTGTCTATGATCGGAAGCCAACTTCAGTGTCGTCATTAAATCCAGAGCCATGTCTTTCTCTATCACTCTGATTAAATCCATAGGCTACTCACTTTTTTAATACCTCAGCCTGGTACAACGCCCTCACCATCAAACACAAAACAAAACGATTTAAACGATTAATAAATCAGGCCAGCAAGATAATTGGCTCCACCCAAACAGAACTTTACACCCGTCCAGTACATTGAAAAGCTACTATAATCATTGTTTAAAGTCATGATATTACACACTCCGGTACAGCAGGTGGCGGCTGAAGAAGGAGAAGGTTAACTCACCATCAGCGGAACCGGATGCTACTCTTTGAGCAGTGAGGCGCGTAACGTGAGCTAGGTAGAAACAGCCCGGTTTGTTGTGTTTTCTGTTTCTATAATCCCAACAGTAACGTTACTGATCCATCAGAGCCTCTGTATGTCTGGAAATCCGGATGACTTTGCGCTGTTTTTTCCCCCCGAATGTTTTACCTCGGAATCATCTAGCTATTAAAGTTAGCTCTGCATGCTAAGTGACTGTTTGGTTGGAGAGGTGTTTTGACCGAGTTTGTGTGATTGTGTGAAGATGTCTAAGGTCCAAATGCTGAGAGCGTTGGTGAAGCAGCGACTAACCGCGGCTGCTGAAGAGATATTTGGGCTGTTTGAAAGAACGATAGCAGAGTACGAGGAGGAACGGTGTCGGTCAAAAGAGGAGAACGAGCGACAACGGAAACTTCTGGACGCTGGTGTGTTCATTTATAAACTCTCCTGCCTTAGATGGAAACAAACTGAGCGCATTTACTAAAACTAAAGTAGTCACTGTAACTTTACTCAGATTCAGCTTTGAGGTCATTCTACTTACGGGATCGTGTCTATGTTCCCCGGGTCCTATGTTCCCTGTTTGTATGAGACGGGGGAACATAAAAAAGGGTCCTATGTTCCCCGGTCTGTTACTTTTTCCACCATTACTGCCAAATTCCATGGCAAATAGGCCTATGTAGGCCTACGGGCCGTCCTAACCCTAACTTGGGGAACATAGGACCCGGGGAACATGGGGATGACCCCCTACTAACTGAACGTTAGCTACATTTGCCTGCCAGCTTTAGGCTATTTTACACATTCAGATTTATACAACAAGCTGTAAACTAACTAATACATGATAATGTATTATTATTATAAATTAAAATACCCAGCCATATACAAGTACTTAAGATGGACCTTTTCCACATCAGACATTTTGACTTGTCATAGTAGGAAAAGCACAGCTGAAATTGATAACCTTAACGATGGCTCAATTCCATCAAGTGTCCCAGTAAGCTGTTTCAGTGAGTCAGCATGCACAACACCAGGACCTCTCTAAGTGGAATGCAGCCATCATTAATGGTTTTGAATAGACCTGTGCTTTTCCTACTATGATACGTCAACATGTCTGCCGTGAAAAAGGTCTATTAGCTCCACCTTTAGCAGCTTCAACATTAAAGTGATAAACACATTAATTATAATAATCAGTGGTTTAAGAAGTACATCTACTGTCTTACATATCTATTTCAGGACGTCCCCAATAAATGAAATTGTAAGAATGCATGTCGAAGTGGCGTAAAGTGTGTAAGTATAGAGTGTATAAATCGATCCATCAGTGGGGAAACTGACCATCTGACCCATTTAAGACCCATCAACAATAAAACATGATTATTCAATATTCTATTAATCAATGTCTAAGTGAAAGGTAAAGGCAAATAATAGAACAGAAATAATAAAGTAGTAAGTTCAGAAAATGACATACCTTTACTGAAATGCAGCCTCTAAAACCAGGAAAAGACCACTTGTGTCATATTACGATATCCAAAATTTAAGACGATATCTAGTCTCATATATCAATGTCGATATAATATATATATATACATATATATATACCAGATGCCCGAACCACCTCAACTGGCTCCTTTCGACGCGAAGGAGCAGCGGCTCTACTCCGAGCTCCTCACGGATGACTGAGCTTCTCACCCTATCTCTAAGGGAGACGCCAGCCACCCTCCTGAGGAAACCCATTTCGGCCACTTGTACCCTGGATCTTGTTCTTTCGGTCATGAAAGGTTCATTGACAGTTCATTTCCAAAGGGGCATCACCAACGGACGCCGCTCAAATGCCTCGAGGGAGCATTGGATAGTCCTTCAACCAATCAGACCAACGATCCGGGTGACACTGCGCTTCGGTAGCCGTCATGTTGAATGTAAACAAAAAGCTGCTCGCCGTCGCTGCGCTATCGTCGTCGCGTAAAGCCCACCTCAGCGGTTGTGATTGGTGTAAAGCCCACCTCAGCGGTTGTGATTGGTGTAAAGCCCACCTCAGCGGTTGTGATTGGTGCCTCGACTTTGGGGACATTGGAAATGGGTTTGAATGGGCTCTTCGCCAGACTGACTTGCAGAGCAAATCTCAAATTTGGCGGAAGTTCGTCAGGGTTTACCCAGGCTAGGTAAGGGGATCATTGTACTTAAGAAATTCACACCGAGGAACTATGTTCATTTTAACAACAGCAATCCTGGACCGTAATGATGCCGGCAGTCAATACAGAGTTTTTGAGCAGTGATGTGAATTAACAACATTTCTCTGTCTGTTTCCAGCAGATGTCCAGCACCTGTCGGTGAGTAAAGAAGAGGTTCCCCCTGAGCAGCGGGAGTGGAGCCCCAGTCTGGACCAGCAGCACCCAGAGGCCCCACACATTAAAGAGGAACAGGAGGAACTCTGGATCAGTCAGGAGAGAGAGCAGCTTCAAGGGCTGGAGGAGGCTGATATCACCAAGTTCCCATTCACTCCTGTCCCTGTGAAGAGTGAAGATGATGAAGAGAAACCTCAGCCCTCACAGCTTCATCAAAGACAACCTGAACAGATGGAAACAGAAGCTGATGGAGAGGACTGTGGAGGACCAGAACCAGCCAGGAAATCAGATCCAGATATAGATTTACATATAAATACTGAAGACCAGACTGGAGACTCTTCTGAACCTGAGACTGATGACAGTTATGAGTGGAAAGAGACCGGAGAAGCTCAGTCAGGTGTAAACTCTTTGGAAAAGAAAGATGTTCCTGCCTGTGATTCGAGATGCAGTAGGCCTGCTTGTCAGAAACCATTTAGCTGCTCTGAGTGTGGGAGAAGATTTGGTCGCAAGTCACATCTGAAGGGTCACATGATGATCCACACAGGAGAGAAACCTTTCAGCTGCTCAGTTTGTGGTAAAAGATTTGGGCGCAAGACACATCTGAAGACTCACATGCAGTCTCATACAGGACAGAAACCTTTCAGCTGCTCAGTTTGTAATAAATCTTTTACACAGAGTAGTGGCTTAAAGAGCCACATGTTAACCCACACAGGCGAGAAAGCTTTCAGCTGCTCACTTTGTAATACATCTTTTGCACAGAGAAGGGGTTTAAAGAGCCACATGAGACGCCACACAGGAGAGAGACCTGTCAGCTGCAGCGTTTGTGACCAAAGATTCACTTGGCATTATCAGCTCAGAAACCATCAGCGTGTCTGTTGTCAGTCCTCACAGCTTCATCAAAGACAAACTGAACAGATGGAAACAGAAGCTGATGGAGAGGACTGTGGAGGACCAGAACCAGCCAGGAACTCAGATCCACATAGACATCCAGAACCCAAGACTGGAGACTAGGGCTGAACGATTAATTGCATTTACAATAATATCGCGATATGCTAAAACGCGATTTCCTAATCGCAAAGGCTGCGATTTGGTCACGTGACTCGCGAGAGCAAATCAGTCTGCACTCCACAGAGAAAGCATCAACTTAGCACGCTAACGCTACGCCGTACCTTGAGGTGATTTCGGTCATTCAAACAACTCTGAGTTGTAGTTTAAAACTTTTACAGCCATTTTAATAAAATGAAGGGTTTTATTAGGGCTCGAGTCCATACATGCAGTTAATGGATACAGGCACACAGAACTGAAGGCTCGGTTAGCAACGATTAGCTCTGATGAGCGGTTAGCTCCAGTTAGCTAGCTCCGTTATAAAGATATGGAGTCGAGGAGACTGGCGTGGGGAGGGGTAACAACCAGACTCTGATAAATGAGCTTTCACAGCAGCGTGGCTGCGTTGTTTCAACGGTTTTATTAGTACAGTTAATCCCACGGCAAGACCAGCAGCAGCATGCTACTACTAACGTAACTATAGCCTCTCTGAGCAAGGGCAACGTTGACGCTGTCATGCACGCGGCATGCAACTTCATGAGGGGAGGGAGGGGCTGGAGGCAGCGTGTGCTGTAAAAAAAAAAATAAATCACCGTTGTATATACTATATTTTTACTTATTTAACTGTTTAGGAAAGTTCAAAGACAGTGTTTAAAAAGTGCAATCCACATGTTTACATATGTTTATTACAGTAAATAATTAAATGATCTAAATACTACTACTAAGTGTGGTAAAGCCACATATTTGTTTTTATATTTTTTGCAATCTGCACTTTAGTTTGTGTGATTTGTTTCTGACTTTCATATGAATGTTTACACCAGGCTTGGTCAGTGCTCAATATATTACTGTGATTGAAGTAGTTAAATAAAAAATGTCATTCATATAAATTCATGCATCACCTAATTTCATCATCACATACAGGTCTGGCCTCCAGGAAAGAACAGTTTGTTTAATATATCTAATCTTGTGTTGTTCATGCTAAACAATTATTTATTGCCAATTATTATTGTCTTTGTTGAATAATACAGAAGACAAAGAGCTTAAAAAGTAATCGTATATTAAATCGCAATATTTTTGAAAAAAAATCGCAATTAGATTATTTTCAAAAATTGTTCAGCCCTACTGGAGACTCATCTGAACCTGAGACTGATGACAGTGAGGATCAGGAGGAGACCACCTCAGTCAGGTTTAAACACTCAACAAAAATAATGAAATCCCAGTGCCAGACAATTATTACTGACAAAAAATAGTTGAGCTACTCTGAAGAGATACAAGACTATAGGTTTACTGTCCACGCAGGGGACTACCTGCAGTCACATGTCCAAGTGTGATTTCTAAAGCAGCGGTGATGAAACTACGAGAGAGAGAGAGGTAGAGGTCAATAGGCTATAATACATCCATGGTTTCCTGTTATCTAAAAGATTTTCAATAAAAACAATGGTTGGTATTGTCTCATGTCTCACAGCCCTGTTGATTAGAGGAGGGAAATCCTGACGTGGTGACACAGCGTTGTGTCCGAGGTATATTACTGGACACATCCAGACCACACATATCTGGCAGCAACAGGTCCCACTCCTGAAAAAAAGTATTCCAGGATGTCCCCAATAAATGAAATTGTAAGAATGCATGTCGAAGTGGCGTAAAGTGTGTAAGTATAGAGTGTATAAATCAATCCATCGGGGTAAACAGACCATCTGACCCATTTAAGACCCATCAACAATAAAATCTGAATTATTGTTCCCCCTTGCAGTTCCTCCAGCCTTTAGAGGGTGAGGTAGTTTCTACAGCGCATCACTCAGTGGGAAACATGCATCATAAACTGAGTATTAATCTTTGTTAGTAGTGTCAAGTTAGCAAAGAAAGTTAAAGCTACATCATGATGATGAAACAGTACGTGTGATTTAGGTTCATTTGAGTGACTAGGAAGGGGACTTTTGTACTCTTTAGACAGAGAGGACCATTAAAATGTTTAGTCAGGTTCCCAGACGTTATCCATTATCTTCGCTTTGCAAGAGTCCTTGTTTGTGGTGGGACTGATACCTCTTATCTTTTCAGAAGAATTGAAATAAAAAGGTTTACATATTTTTATTTACTCATTTAGGCCTCATCATTTGTATAATGTTTTTAATCACGTTAGATGTCTCTTTCGGTGATTTTAACTAATGATAATGTAGTAAAAAACAGATTTTAAATTTTGGGACGGTCCACGTTGATTTTTAGGACGGCTTAGATTGTGTTTTTTCCCTGGATCCACTCAAATGACCACCTATGGGTCCTGGGGCCTTACTAATTTGAAAAATCAGCTTCACTGGATGTTGTGAGGAGACCTGACACGGCTGAGTGAACAGTGTGATGCTCAGTGATCTGTAGAACTTCTGTTAAGGAAGTATGATTCCTTGAGTTTTATCAATTATCATTTGTACATTTTTCGGTATGCACTGTGTTCAAAACGGTCTCTCGCTGTTCTTTGAGCTGTGACATTGAGATGCAGTCAGAGGCACATGTAGAGATTTTGCTTACTGTGACGGGTGCCAGTGGCGGATCTAGAAAATTTGACAAGGTGTGGCGAAAGGTCTTGGCAGGGTGGCATTGGAAGACGGTACACGGAAACCCCCATATGCAAATGGCTTGTGTGGCAAATAGAGGAAAAACTGTAAAACTGCATTACATAATTCTATCATTTGTTTGACTTTTTGGTTGATCATAATTACTGATACAGTAAAACAAATAGAATAGAACGTGTCTTATTTTATCAGTAATTATGATCAAACAAAAGGTCAAACAAAAGAAACTGTAAAACATCATTAGATAATCTATTTATATACTGTATGTACATATTTACATATCTAACCCTATAACATATACAACAGAATAGAAATAGCTCACAACTGAAAACATGTCATGTCACTCAGTGAAATGAGATGTTTGTGAATCGTCCTTCACACGAGGAGCGAGATCCCGCGGATCCACGCGACTACGCAGGTGAAGTGTTCCTCCCTCGTGTGAAAAGCCCTTTCTTTCCCACAAGCTTAATATTTCACTTCCTTTACGACAACTTTTAACATGTAGCCTACAAGATAAACACGAGCAGCGGTTAAACGGCTTTTCAAATCTAACATAAAAAGTATTGGACAGTTTGAATAAAAGTTTAAAAAAAAATGTATTGTGGTAAATGCACATCTTAATAGGTAGTTGCTGAGCGCACATGGTTATTGGAGTTAGAGAAAATGGCGTCCCAACTGGCGCATGCTTGTGTGTACTGCTCTTGTGCAAAGACATCCATCTTTTTCCTTTCCATATTTCGTCAAGTGTTCTTTCTTTGCCGTATTTTAGGAATCATCAGAAATCCTAGCCTGACGTGGTCATACTCAGATTTTAGTCAGAGTGTGAACTTCCCGACCTCGAATGTTGTGGGCGGGGCTAAGTTCGCATGGCATCCAGGCTACAGAAATCCTTACATTCATACTGTATATTCAAACAAACAAACTGGTATCCCATAGCAACAATATAATTAAATATAGAATCAATAACCATTTGGATTGAAAACATAAGAACACGTGTTGTTGCTGTCATAACGACACACTATGAATACCGGGACCCAACTTTAGTTCTGACACAAATTCACTCAGACAGCAGTTTGTATCAGAGAGTGATTTGACTGTGACAGTCCAAAGGTGCACATTGCAACAGGAGAAAAGACACTGGTCCAGCAGTATACAAAGTTGGAAAACATGGAATTCCACTCCAGAGAGATTGAACCGCAAATTAATTTCAACCTCAGTTCACTTGAAGAACAAGTACGGCGTGAACTGAAGGACAGCGAGGCGAGGCTCACCCAATGTGAATCTGAGGGAAGAGTTCACCTGATAATCCGAGAGGACTTGCTGGCCAATGTCCTCGATCAGCTCCAACAACAGAGAGAGGGCAGCAGTTGGAGCCATGAGAATGAGCTGATGCAGAGGGAGATGTCTGACTTGAAAGTTCAGCTTGCTGAACGTGTCCACTCCCCACCCAGGGAAACAGAGTATCTGAAATCCCAGCTGGGAAAAATCAGCAACAGGCTGGGAAAAGCCCAGAAAGATCTTGACCTGCAGTACTTCATTACTGAAGACTGGAGAGGAGGACAAGTCATCCCTCCTTCAGGCCACAGAAAGCCTGAAGCTGACTCAGCAGGAAAAAGAGCAGCTGGGAGAGGACCGAGAGCACCATGAGGTCCCAGCTGGTAGATCTTCAGAGCCAGATAATGAAAAAGCCAAAGAAGAAGTGCACAGAAAGCTTCTGCCTGGCTGAGGAAAAGAAAATGATTTGTACTTGTATAGTGTGTGTGTGTGTGTGTGTGTGTGTGTGTGTGTGTGGCTGAGGAAAAGAAAATGCATTTGTACTTGTATAGTGTGCGTGTGTGTGTGTGTGTGTGTGTGTGTCTGTCTGTGTGTTTGTGTATCTGTCTGTATGTGTGTGTTTGTGTGTCTGTGTTTGTGTCTGTCTGTCTGTCTGTGTGTGTGTGTGTGTGTGTGTGTGTGTGTGTGTGTGTGTGTGTGTGTGTGTGTGTGTGTGTGTCTGTCTGTGTGTGTGTGTGTTTGCACGCAGGGCGTGTGATGCATCAGTGCAGTAGTGTTGGAGTAGTAGTGCTTGTAGTTAGTGCATGCTGCTTCTGCTTGCCACTCTCTGCTTTCAGCTACTGCCACCGGATAGAAAAGAGGAGCCGAGTGTGTAAGCCTTATATGTTAAATATAATATACTTAACATAGGTTTTTGTCTGGAGGTACATGTTGGTCATCCAAAGAAAATAATTAAATTAACAACACTGGAGCATTTCTTTCAGGGAGATTTTGCAGGTTTACTACGAGTCTCATGTAGCTTTAGACTTTAAGACCAAACAGGTTTATTTAGTGTCACAGAGCCTTTCAAACACAGCTGCAATTCAAAGTTTTATGAAGAAGAAATGCTTTTAGAATATACACTGGTTATTGTCAAATCAGCTACAAACTTGAATTATTTGGTAAATATCAATTATCAGTTTACTTTTTTTGTTTTAGGAATAATCAATATATCCTATGATTTTAATACATGTAGTTATGGTTTAATGATATGCCTGAGCCCGGCCTCTTCCTCCGACACAGAAAGCAGACAAGATGACATAGGCGGCGTGATCGACTAAAATGTTGGTAACATTCATTTGTATGTCAAAATGAATATTTTTTTTAAATACATTTTCAATTATACAAATTATCAATTGCAATATATTGCGTCACCAAAAGCTACCGAGCTCATTTCCGTATCGTGCGATAAGTCCATGTATTGACTATCGTGACAGGCCTACTCGTGAGAGCAATATCTGGCTTTTTAGCTGCCGAATGCTCAACCATGTTCACCCGCTAGTTGTAACAGTTTCTCTCTGTCATTCGGTGCTGGTTAGGTGGCTTTATCAGAACTTTTTTTCACTTAAAACAGCTGCCTGCTGCTGATGGAAATTGTGCTGAAGAGAGCAGTGAGAGTGAACCAAAGCAGTAAAGTTGTGTGGTATATTTTAGTTGCAGCACTGTGTTGCCGTTGTATGGAGAAGGAACTTCGTAGACACTGCTCTTGGTTTAAAAAGATTTATTACATCAGAGTTTTCAGCATCAATTTACAGACCAATGGATATCTGGAGAGACGACCGACCCAATCTTCAAAATTTGTCGCTCTGCCTTTTCTTTGTGTGGACAAAACTTATATCTCAATGCATTGTATCAACATAGGACGTAATTTTGTAAGTATATGATTGGATCAGGTAACTAGCCAATCAATGCCTGTTATCTGGCACAACTCCAAAAAAGGTCTCTTCTGTCTTGGGGGGGACCTCTACTCATGTTAACAATTTCCAGATGTTCTCAGTAAATGTAGAGTAAAGTTCATGCATCCTCCTTATACCAAAAACTTAGATCACAATGGTAAATAGTCAGATACCACAGTTGTAGGCTACGAAACATAAGAAATGACCTGGACGTTGCTAAAAACGCTTCTTAGAACTGAACAACTTTTGTTTGTCACTACGAGCCACCCCTTTTTCATTATACCTAGTAATTTTTTCCATAGTTAATAATACAAAATAGTGATCAGTGCAGCTTTAAGGATTTATTTTATTTGAGAAACACATTGGCCAGAGTGACTAACAGACAGCCTCATCTATACTCTAAATCTATACATCTATCTAAACAGGAACAGAGTGGTGCCATAAAATGGGCATAAACACAAATAAGTTGTTGTTGACTCCTAAATCACAGTGCCCCATAAATCTACATTTTTTATGAAAGTATACCACTTACACGAGAAACTAAGGGTTTTAATCAACTCCAGCTCATCCCTTCAGACACAAATTAACCACAAAAGTACATTTTATGTAGGACATGAGCTCTGGGATTCAGACTAAAGTCAAATTAAAAAGAAAACCAAAAGAGAAATGTCTTATAGGCCTATCTACAGTATTAAAGCCTTTGTTTTGAACCAGACAATTAGAAGACACATGTTTTTACACAAAGTACAGCTGATAGCTAAAGGCCTTAAATACATCACAGTATATTAGTTTTTTCCACACTGTTTGATTTCACTAATTTATGTTTAGACTAGCCTTCTTAATCCCATTTTATGTATTGTTTTCCCAGTTTGACAGTAAATGATGTCACATGGTTTAATTTGTGCAGCCTTATTGCCGTGATATGTGAGAGGAAGTGGATTTTATAGTACTCCTTAACTAATCACATACAAATGATCGGTCTCAGCAAGCAATTTGTAGTGTGTTGTAATAGTCTGTGTATCACCAGACCAAGCTCAATCTTTAAGATTGAACATTAGTCTGGGGAGTCTGCTCTGTATTTTCTACTGCGCAAGAGCATGGATGTATTAAGAGAACTGGATACAGTGTTCGCCGGGAAGCCCCGTACATTCCAATGAGAGCGCTCAAAAGCGCATTAAGCAAACCATGGATGAGGCGTGACGCAATTGGATAGTCCTTCAACCAATCAGACCAACGATCCGGGTGACGTACTTCGCAGAGCGACGCGAAAACTCCAGGCAAGAAACATGCGAAACATGTCAACAAACGTTGGTTTGTAGCATTGATCAGCGGTTTGCAGAAGCAGCGATGGCATCGAGCGATTTTTGCAGGTTGTGCAAAAAAAACATGAGAGTGAGTGGTATTTACACCCACTCGTCCGATTTGTTTGCTAAACTAAAGAAGCCACTGAGCATCGTCGAGAGGTTAAAAGGAATTGGATTGACGGTCGTGCGAGAGACGGGTAAATCAGATAGAGTGTGCAATCGGTGTGTAACAATCATATCGCACTTGGAACACGATCTGCCCCATTACAGGAGATGGGAAGAAGAGAACGGGGGAGCGACATCTTCATCCACCGGTATCACTAGTGCTGATGAGAGAGAACGGGAGCCTACTCCCACTAAAACTCCGAGGGATGTCAACAAATTGTGCCCTAACCCTTTGAGTCCTGGTGGAGCCACTAGGCCTACTGCACGGAGGAGCAGAACAGAGGTAAGTTCATTTTGATCCACTCCAACTTGCTACATAGGCCTACAATAGTTTTACTGAGTTATAACAAAAAATGTCATCATAGCACTCTATTAACATCTCAGGATATCACCGTGGATTACGTATTGTTGTATCATGCATCATGTTATGCAAGTTGTAGCCTATGTCGTGTAGTCCCCTCTGACTTTAGATCTATCAGTGAAGTTGGTCATGCCACTGCAACTAGTTGTCATTACAAGTCAGTTTAAGCGAACTACCTTACACAATGTCAATGTAGTCATAAACCTAGTGGATCCCACTTAAAAAACAAATGCCAAATGCTGATACTAATGTTGAAACATATATTTCAGGTCATCATTAATTATCCGTCTCGAAAGATTTCCAAGGTTTGTGAACCAGAAGATGGTCTGATAATTAACCACATCAATAAAAAGAATTGGAAAGGAGCTGCTAAGAGAATCGTGGCACACAAGGAGCTTTTGGAACACTTAAAACCATGCATCCTTCAGCTCATTCAGCGTGAATGCACACTACTCTGCAGCCCAAAGGAGGGGTTCATGCTTTGGAGGTCCTCACCTGGGGACCTGGCCTGTTTCTCATTTTCTGCATTAGAGGCAGATCTCCATCGCCTCTCTCCATTCTTGCTGTCTGTGTTCAACACCATTACCAACCACTCCCGCCTCACCACCTGTGCTGCAGCTGCCATCGCCATCAGAGGCAGACAGTCTCATTTGTCTGCATTTTCCCACTATTTGAATATCATCCTTTCATATGGTGGGTCAAAGAAGGCAGTGTTTAACAGGCTGTCCAAAATGTCAATCACCACCTCTCACAAATGTGCAATAGGAAAACAAAAAGAATTAGCAAACACATGTGCGACTCCTCTACTCCAGTTAAAGCAGCAAAATGAACGCTTCCTGCACATTGGAACAGTAGCGGGCATTACTCAGACTCAACCAGAGGACACAACTGATACAGAGATGGCACTAAACAACATCTTCAGCAGCCTGGAAGACCTTCAGTTCTCAGGTGAGAAAACACCAACACACACATGCACACTCAATCTTATCCTGTCATCTAATATGTAAAGAAAGACCTTCAGATGGCAGAACACTCGCCCAACTATTTTTAATGTCCGGCAATATATAATTAACGGCGACATGTTCAGGCCATTCTCCTTGACTTCCCAAACTATCCAGTCCAGACCGTCCAGGGAATCCGTGGCGACTTGTCTCAGGCCAAGCCTGATGTTGGTTCTGTTGGGGCTCACAGTGATGGTAGTCGCAGAGTCCAAATGCAACTGTTTCTTCACCATTGCTCTTGATTGCAAATCAGCTGATGCGGTCAATGCCAACACAGGTGTATCTAAAACCAGACTGATCTTATGAAGTGGCGTATGTATGACACAGCAATTCGTATGCCATTATTGGCGTGTTATCAAGACGCATACTCACCTTTTAGCGTGTTTATCAACGCCGTTTGTCCTCCATTGACTGACATTACCTTGCGATTGCGTGTGAATTGACACCGTAGCAAGTAGTATGAAAGGGCAAATAGTCTGTCCTCACTTTCAACCAGGAGAGCGGGGATCGTGTTCCGTGTGATGTTTCCTTTCCACGTTTGTTCTTTTCCTAAACCCTAAAACACAGGACTTTCAACCAGGAGAGCGGGGACCGTGTCCTGCGTGTCACGTTTCCTTTGTGTTCCGTGTGATGCTTCCTTTCCACGTTTGTTCTTTTCCTAAACCCAACCCGCGTGTGACGTTTCCTAAACCCAACCGTAGCCTTGCGATAACACGTAGCCTCGCGATAACACGCCATGTGGCTTTAGAAAGTGGCGTGTATGTTTACGCTGTGATGCTGCAGACTGCCGTCCGCTGTATACAGCGTAGACATACAGGCGGATAGCTCAAAATGCCTACAGATAATATGCCACTTGGCTTTAGGAAAGTGGCGTGTATGTTTACGCGAAGTCATGATGTCATGTTGTTAAAACACATAAATGAAACCCATCAGTGAGCAGCAATGGGAGTGTCTACTGAAAAAGAGACTTGAAAAACGGCTTGAAAAAGACACGACTGATAAGGCAACAATGCCAGATTCTATTTTTGGAAAATAGTCAGTTGGAATGTTCTAAATCAGAGTGTTATGAAGTGGCTACTAGGCTGATTTTGACTAAGGGCACAGGTAAAGGGGGGGTTAGGGTTGATGAGCGGTTATAGGAGTAAGGGCTGTGTTATGCTTCTGCGTCAAATCGACGGCGTACCCCCGCAGACCCCTCTGCATCGACACGAACCCCCCTCCGAGCCCTCCGCCGTAGCTCGACGTGCACCTCCAAAAATGTGTAACTTCGCGTCGAGGCGACGCAGACCGCAAGGACTGTGATTGGTCAACTGGTCCTGTGTGTTGACAGTCGGTGTTTCAAGCAGCCTACTGTGGGGAGTAGCAACATGCTAGTTCACTGACATAAGCTTTGCAAATATACTCAGACATATTTTGGTTACAGTGACGGGGTTATCCGTTTGTAAAGTGCCTATATGTCAGTAACGTGTTGAAATTAGCACTTCGCCAGCAAGCAGTACTTTGTGGGCAGTTGTGCTAAAGTTCGCCTGCAAACATAACATTAACTGGCTCTCTCTCTTTCGTCGGAAATGGCAGAGTTTCGTGATTGACCCTCCGGAAACCACACACCCCCTAGCGTTCTAGCGGTGAAATGCACCGCGATGCAAAGAAACGCGTTCAACCACAAAAAGGGTCACAACGCCAAAGGAGCGACGCCGTAGCTACGGCGTGGAGTTGACGCAGAAGCATAAAACAGCCTTAAGGGTGGGGGAGGTTATCAAGGGAGAGGAGGTAAGCACCGTGAAAACCTACACCAGCTTTGAATGCTTAGATTACATAAATGTTCTTACTGAGACAATACATGTCCAGTGACATGGTACACACAGGACAACTAGTATTGTTTTAATTACCTGGTTTGACGATAGACCTGAGTTCCCCCAGCCTGGCGAAGCGCTCTCTGAATGCCGTCTGTCCTTTTGCAGCCGTTCCCCTGGTTGAGATATATTGGAGCACAATATAAATTTATACAGCAGTGTAACAACTGTATTTTCAAATCAGGGACATGAGTGCTGACTTGACTCACGCCAGATCGCATCTCAATCTCGTTTGCAATTTAATCATTACGACTACTTTTTAGTGAATTTCCTTTCCATCACTTACCATTTATAGGTGAGATGCACCTCGTCGACCACGATGCCGATTAGGTTGACCCGGTAGATCTCGCCATTTTCGGCTTAGCCAAAACTCCAGGCCGCGGAACAAAATCTGGCATTCGCCTCCTCTGATTAATTCCTCCGCATCAGAACCCAGCTGTGCAGCAGAAATTCCCAGGTTGATTGCCTCCCGGACCTGGTCCTCCATGAGCGCGACCAACTGTGACACGACCGCGACAACGGGGTTTGAGCTGAGCTCCATTCTTTTGGCTACCAGCGGGGGGCTATATGAGCACTTTTTAACTCCCCTGTGATTAATTACATAAAACCTTTGCAATATTCACCTTTAACCATCTCTGTGTTTCTCTGTGCTTTGTGTTCGATTATTTGAGTAGTTCTGGAGACTTCAGAGAATCTCTAGAATAGTTTAATACAGTTTTTGAGCAGTGATGTGAATTAACACCAACATTTCTCTGTCTGTTTCCAGCAGATGTCCAGCAGCTGTCGGTGAGTAAAGAGGTTCCCCCTGAGCAGCGGGAGTGGAGCCCCAGTCTGGACCAGCAGCACCCAGAGGCCCCACACATTAAAGAGGAACAGGAGGAACTCTGGATCAGTCAGGAGAGAGAGCAGCTTCAAGGGCTGGAGGAGGCTGATATCACCAAGTTCCCATTCACTCCTGTCCCTGTGAAGAGTGAAGATGATGAAGAGAAACCTCAGCCCTCACAGCTTCATCAAAGACAACCTGAACAGATGGAAACAGAAGCTGATGGAGAGGACTGTGGAGGACCAGAACCAGCCAGGAACTCAGATCCAGATATAGATTTACATATAAATACTGAAGACCAGACTGGAGACTCTTCTGAACCTGAGACTGATGACAGTTATGAGTGGAAAGAGACCGGAGAAGCTCAGTCAGGTTTAAACTCTTTGGAAAAGAAAGATGTTCCTGCCTGTGATTCGAGATGCAGTAGGCCTGCTTGTCAGAAACCATTTAGCTGCTCTGAGTGTGGGAGAAGATTTGGCTGCAAGTCACATCTGAAGGGTCACATGATGATCCACACAGGAGAGAAACCTTTCAGCTGCTCAGTTTGTGGTAAAAGATTTGGGCGCAAGACACATCTGAAGACTCACATGCATTCTCATACAGGACAGAAACCTTTCAGCTGCTCAGTTTGTAATAAATATTTTGCACGGAGTGATTATTTGCAATTACACATGAGAACCCACACAGGAGAGAGACCTTTCAGCTGCTCACTTTGTAATACATCTTTTGCACAGAGTAGGGGTTTAAAGAGCCACATGAGACGCCACACAGGAGATAAACAATTTAACTGCTCAGTTTGTAAGAAATCTTTTGGATATAAAGCTACTTTACAGCAACACATGAGAACCCACACAGGAGAAAAACCTTTCAGCTGCAGTGTTTGTGACCAAAGATTCACTTGGCATTATCAGCTCAGAAACCATCAGCGTGTCTGTTGTCAGTCCTCACAGCTTCATCAAAGACAAACTGAACAGATGGAAACAGAAGCTGATGGAGAGGACTGTGGAGGACCAGAACCAGCCAGGAACTCAGATCCACATAGACATCCAGAACCTAAAGCTGATGACAAGACTGGAGACTCTTCAGAACCTGAGACTGATGACAGTGAGGATCAGGAGGCGACCACCTCAGTCAGGTTTAAACACTCAACAAAATAATGAAATCCCAGTGCCAGACACTTATTACTGACAAAGAAATAGTTGAGCTACTCTGTGGTGATTGTCCTCAGAAATCTGAAGAGATACAAGACTATAGGTTTACTGTCCACGCAGGGGACTACCTGCAGTCACGTTTCAAAGTGTGATTTCTAAAGTAGTGGTGATGAAACTGTGGAGCAACAGAGGGTTAAAGGGTAACTACCGTTTTTTTTTTTTCAACCTGGACCCCATTTCCCCATGCATTTATGTCTAATAGACTGATGGGACCAAACATCTAGGCTACAGAAATTGTGGGTTTGTGTTATGTGGCTGAGGTTGTTATAGTCAGATGACCACCTATATTAGAGAGAGAGAGAGAGAGAGAGAGAGAGAGACTGCAGCTGCTCAGTGTTTCGTGGGGTCATTAGGCTATAATACATCCATGGTTTCTGGAGCACTACCAATATCCTGAGTCTCTCTCTCTCTATAACGACCTCATCCACATTGTCGAAATCATTTAAATATTGAGATATGTTTTAGATAACGGGAGCGTTTCATTTCTGTAGCCTATTCTGAAACAACAGACTGCCAGAACTGTCCGACACTTTTAGTAACAATCTGAGCCTGTCAGGATCACTAACATTTTTTTTACTTTTAGTTGACAAAAACCAAGGCTGCTGTTTGCTCGGTTATGGATATGTGTGCTGTAATAGATGTGGCTTATTCTCAGTTTGTGTTACTGAACAATATGCTACATTTATGTTAATTATTACAGAGAAATTAATGTAATTCTTAGTATTGTTTCTTGTTATATGCTGGTGGCTATAACATTTAGTTTTGGTAAATAATGTCCATAGTAAGTCAGATTCTTATTAATGTGCATTATTATTTGCTTATATTTCAGAACCACATCCAACTTCACATGTAATGTCAAATACAACTTCATAGTTAACTTCATGTTGGAGTTGTAAATAAATCTTCCTGGATCTCAAAGTCAGACATCTCTGGTTCAAGTTCTTACCAGAACCCCTATAGCGGGCCAGTGTTTCAGTAGCCAGTTGTCAATCGTTTTTACAAGCCTATTGCCTATATTTTTTGTAATATAATAAACACTGTTACACTTTTTGAAACTATTTCAGCTTCTGTAGGCCTATCAGTGCTTTCTGAACATACTGAACACACTTTTAAAAATACCGCGATAATACTGAAAACCGTGATAATTTTGGTCACTACTAAATTTTAATACCGTTACATCCCTAATCAATGGACACATCCAGACCACAGATATCTGGCAGCAACAGGTCCCACTCCTGGAAAAAAAGTATTCTTTGGGTATATAGGGACACAGCACCCACAGGAGCACTACCAATATCCTCTCTCTCTCTCTCTCTCTCTCTCTCTCTCTCTCTCTCTCTCTCTCTCTCATAGGTGGTCATCCGACTATAACGACCTCATCCACATTGTTGAAATCATTTAAATATTGAGATATGGCACAGACAATCTTTTAGATAACAGGAGTGTTTTATTTCTGTAGCCTACTCTGAAACAACAGACTCCCAGAACTGTCCGACACTTTTAGTAACAATCTGAGCCTGTCAGGATCACTAACATTTTTTTTACTTTTAGTTGACAAAAACCAAGGCTGCACAATTGCTCCATTAGATTACATTGCAGCTCGGTTCGCACCGGCTCATCGCTGCGATCTTGCTCAATACTGGACCAAGTTCAAAGATTTTGGTCACATCAGTCTGTTAGACACAAATGCATGGGGAAATGGTGTCCAGGTTGAAAAAAAAAAAAAAAACATTAGTTACCCTTTAAGAGTTCTGGACACATTTGGGGCATATTTACACATTAAAGTGCCCATATTATGAAAAAAACACTTTTTCTGGGATTTGGGGTGTTATTTTGTGTCTCTGGTGCTTCCACACACATACAAACTTGGAGAAAAAAACATCCATGCTGTTTTGAGTGAGAGGTTTCTGAGTGTGTCCTGCCTTCAGTCTCCGGGTGAGCTGGTCAAAATCGGCACGGCTTTTTACGTCACTAGCCAAAATGAGGTGGCTAACTGTAGCATGCTAGCGCTAGCATGCAAGCTCGTTCTGATAGGCAAAACACTGCTACAACACACACTAGTTCACCATTATCTACAAAAGAACTACTTACATGTCCCTATTCTGCAGGTATTCCACGCAAAGTTGGAAGTGCGCACTCGTTTAGAAGAAGTCTCCCGGCTAATCCTGCCTTGTAATACTGAAGTTGTAGAAACAAATAGCTAACTAGATGATGTGATCTGACCTAGCTACATGTGCGACTGCCAACAAAGATGTTACAGCAGTGAGAGGTCTCACTCTGTAGCTAAAACAGAGACCTGAACACACGGGGTGAAAAGAGGAGCTGCAAGGATGGGCAGTACAACAAAAATATAGTGTTTTTTGCAAATTAAACCATGTAAACCTATTCTGGTACAACCTCAAAATACAATTATGAACCTGAAAATGAGCATAATATGGCCACTTTAAAAGTGAATATCATCCCCTACACTGCCCCTTTTTCTTTTCCCATTCATATATATATATTCATGAATTTTTATTGCAATTTGTATTTGAATTATTATTGTATTGACTTAAATATAAGACGGGGTTGTTTTTCCCCTATGAAGATATCTGAAAAATCGAGGTCGTACTACATTCGGGGTCTAGACTTTTAGACGACAATATACATCCACAACAACAGGTGGCGCCAAATAGCTGTAAACTGAATGTGCTTCTCATGACCAGAGCGTCAATCCAAACGATCCAAACTCCAGACAGAGCGAGGAAGCCTGAAAGATGCAGAGACACGGTGAGAGCCCCAAACAAGGCGGCTCAAACGTAGGCCAAGTTAGCAAACAAATGAGAAGAAGTTTTGATGCTACCTTAAAGATGATGGTGATAAACGCAGCAGAGTCCTTAAACAACTGCCAGTGCCAAGTAGCCAAGAAAAATGGTGTCAAATAATGTAATTGTACACAGTGGTGGGCCGTGTATTTTAGACCTGGGACTTCAGTACTAATACCATCAATAATACCATCAAACACAAAACAAAACATGCACGAATAAATCAGGCCAGCAAGGTAATTGGCTCCACCCAAACAGAACTTTACACCCGTCCAGTACATTGAAAAGCCACTATAATCATTGTTTAAAGTCATGATACTACACACTCCGGTACAGTCATAGACAGTATATAAGAAGGCTACAGTAGGTGGCGCATAGATATATATAAAGCCTTTATATATATATATATATCTATGAGGTGGCGGCTATTCACCATCAGCGGAACCGGATGTTACTCTTTGAGCAGTAGTAGTCTAACGTGAGCTAGTAGAAACCTTTCTATACTGTCTATGGTAGAAACAGCCCGGTTTGTTGTGTTTTCTGTTTCTATAATCCCAACAGTAACGTTACTGATCCACCAGAGCCTCTGTATGTCTGGAAACCCGGATGACTTTGCGCTGTTCACCTTTTTTCCCTCGGAATTATCTGCCTGTAGCTACAAAGCCATTCAAGTTAGCTTAGCATGCTAAGTGACTTTTTGGTGGAGAGGTGTTTTGACCGAGTTTGTGTGATTGTGTGAAGATGTCTAAGGTCCAAATGCTGAGAGCGTTGGTGAAGCAGCGACTAACCGCGGCTGCTGAAGAGATATTTGGGCTGTTTGAAAGAACGATAGCAGAGTACGAGGAGGAACGGTGTCGGTCAAAAGAGGAGAACGAGCGACAACGGAAACTTCTGGACGCTGGTGTGTTCATTTATAAACTCTCCTGCCTTAGCTAGATGGAAACAAACTGAGCGCATTTACTAAAACTAAAGTAGTCACTGTAACTTTACTCAGATTCAACTTCTATTGTATGGAATTCTACTGTAGTGAACGTTACATTTGAATGCCAGCTTTAGTTGGGCTACTTTATACATTCAGATTTGTGAACTAGTGGCCGGTTAGCTCAGCAGGCACCCATATATATTGAGGTTAACTCCTCGACGCAGAAGGTTCGAGTCCGACCTGTGACGGTTTCCTGCATGTCTCCCCCCTCTCTCTCCCCTTTCATGTCTGAGCTGTACTATCATTAAAGGCGGAAATGCCCATAAAAATAATCTTAAAAAACGGTAAACTAACTAATACATGCTAAAAATGTATTATTATAAATGAAAATACCCCAGCCATACAAGTACTTAAAATGAGCTCCACCTTTAGCAGCTTCAACATTAAAGTTATAAACACATTCATTATAATAATCAGTGATTGAAGAAGTACATCTGTCTTACATATCTATTTCAGGATGTCCCCAATAAATGAAATTGTAAGAATGGATGTCGAAGTGGCGTAAAGTGTATAAATATAGTGTATAAATCGATCCATCAGGGGGTAAACAGACCATCTGACATTCCATTAACAATAAAATCTGAATTATTGCTCCCCCTTGCAGTTCCTCCAGCCTTTAGAGGGTGAGGTAGTTTCTACAGCTCATCACTCAGTGGGAAACATGCATCATAAACTGAGTATTAATCTTTGTTAGTAGTGTCAAGTTAGCAAAGAAAGTTAAAGCTACATCATGATGATGAAACAGTACGTGTGATTTAGGTTCATTTGAGTGACTAGGAAGGGGACTTTTGTACTCTTTAGACAGAGAGGACCATTAAAATGTTTAGTCAGGTTCCCAGACGTTATCCATTATCTTCGCTTTGCAAGAGTCCTTGTTTGTGGTGGGACTGATACCTCTTATCTTTTCAGAAGAATTGAAATAAAAAGGTTTATGATTGATCATTTAGGCCTCATCATTTGTATAATGTTTTAAAGTGCTCATATTGTGCTTTTTGGCTTTTCCCCTTAACTTTATTGTGTTATATATCTTTTTTTTCTCATTATAGGTTTACAAATTGAAAAAGCCCAAAGTCCACCCCAAAGGGACTTACCATCTCCAACAGAAAACACTGTTCACAAACTGCTCCAAACAGCTCTATTGTAGTCCAGCCTTTACTTCCGTGACGCAGTGTTGCCAACTCTTTTGTGGTTGTGTCAGCAAGGTAGATAGAAAGAAATGGAAATCTTTAGCCAAATCATCATACATTCAATACAGGAATTTATTTTACCTTATAATTATTACTTAGGTAGCCTATCTTTGAAGTAAATAAAAGAAATTTTACAAAAGGCAGGGAAAAAGATCGCTAAAGAACTGTCAAAGAAGGCTGGCTTGCTCAGGGCCAGGCCAGCTCAGCGGCGTCTTTCTCCCGTTGCGCCCCGCTGTCTCTCCTACCTACACCGGCCCCCGCACCCTGTCCCTTCTCCCCTTTCTACCTGCCTGCGCACTGTGCACATGAAGAGAGAAGGGAGGGGCTGCTCCTCTGCTCCTTAGTCACGGAACAGAAGACGTGACTGTTTTGGCAGCCACAGGAGTGCAATACCTTGCGTGGACAATACTGGCGACTTTTTTTTACAGAAAGTCGCTGTCTTTTCTACAGAAAGTCGCCAGATTTGTTGCTAGTCCCTTTTGTGAAAAAAAGTCACTAAGGGGGTCTAAAAAGTCGCTAAATCTAGCGACAAAGTGGCCAAGTTGGCAACACTGCCATGACAAACGTGCGTCACTTTGTAACACACATTATAATGCTCGCCTAGCTGCTAGCGTGGCACTCCCTCATACTCTGCAACTGACTAGCTAGCAGTACTTACTGCGCATGTGCGACTCCCAACAAAGATGCAACAGAAGTGAGATGCCTCACTCTGTAGCTAAAACAGAGAGCTCAACACACAGGGTGAAAAGAGGAGCTGCAGCAATGTGCAGTACAACGAAAATATGGTGTTTTCTGAAAATTAAAGCACTATTCTGGTACAACTTCTAAATACAATTATGAACCTGAAAATGAGCATAATATGAGCACCTTGATCACGTTAGATGTCTCTTTGAGTGAATTAAACTAATGATAATGTAGTAAAAACAGATTTAAAATTTTGGGACGGTCCACATTGATTTTTAGGATGGCTTAGATTGTGTTTTTTTCCCCTGGATCCACTCAAATGACCACCTATGGGTCCTGGGGCCTTACTAATTTGAAAAATCAGCTTCACTGGATGTTGTGAGGAGACCTGACACGGCTGAGTGAACAGTGTGATGCTCAGTGATCTGTAGAACTTCTGTTAAGGAATTATGATTCTGCAAGTTTTATTTATTATCATTTGTAGAGTTCAGAGAATCTCTAGAATAGTTTAATACAGAGTTTTTGAGCAGCGATGTGAATTAACACCAACATTTTTTTTCTTTGTCTGTTTCCAGCAGATGTCCAGCAGCTGTCGGTGAGTAAAGAGGTTCCCCCTGAGCAGCGGGAGTGGAGCCCCAGTCTGGACCAGCAGCACCCAGAGGCCCCACACATTAAAGAGGAACAGGAGGAACTCTGGATCAGTCAGGAGAGAGAGCAGCTTCAAGGGCTGGAGGAGGCTGATATCACCAAGTTCCCATTCACTCCTGTCCCTGTGAAGAGTGAAGATGATGAAGAGAAACCTCAGCCCTCACAGCTTCATCAAAGACAACCTGAACAGATGGAAACAGAAGCTGATGGAGAGGACTGTGGAGGACCAGAACCAGCCAGGAACTCAGATCCAAATATAGATTTACATATAAATACTGAAGACCAGACTGGAGACTCTTCTGAACCTGAGACTGATGACAGTCATGAGTGGAAAGAGACCGTAGAAGCTCAGTCAGGTTTAAACTCTTTGGAAAAGAAAGATGTTCCTGCCTGTGATTCGAGATGCAGTAGGCCTGCTTGTCAGAAACCATTTAGCTGCTCTGAGTGTGGGAGAAGATTTGGCTGCAAGTCACATCTGAAGGGTCACATGATGATCCACACAGGAGAGAAACCTTTCAGCTGCTCAGTTTGTGGTAAAAGATTTGTGCGCAAGACACATCTGAAGACTCACATGCATTCTCATACAGGACAGAAACCTTTCAGCTGCTCAGTTTGTAATAAATATTTTGCACGGAGTGATTATTTGCGATTACACATGAGAACCCACACAGGAGAGAGACCTTTCAGCTGCAGTGTTTGTGACCAAAGATTCACTTGGCTTCATCAGCTCAGAAACCATCAGCGTGTCTGTTGTCAGTCCTCACAGCTTCATCAAAGACAAACTGAACAGATGGAAACAGAAGCTGATGGAGAGGACTGTGGAGGACCAGAACCAGCCAGGAACTCAGATCCACATAGACATCCAGAACCTAAAGCTGATGACAAGACTGGAGACTCTTCAGAACCTGAGACTGATGACAGTGAGGATCAGGAGGCGACCACCTCAGTCAGGGTTACCGGTAAACACTCAACAAAATAATGAAATCCCAGTGCCAGACACTTATTACTGACAAAGAAATAGTTGAGCTACTCTGAGTGGGGAAGGAGATTTGTCCTCAGAAATCTGAAGAGATACAAGACTATAGGTTTACTGTCCACGCAGGGGACTACCTGCAGTCACGTTTCAAAGTGTGATTTCTAAAGCAGCGGTGATGAAACTGCTGGTTCAGATGAAACTAGACTGGAGGACTATCAGCCGTGGACGGACAATCAGCCGTGGACGGACAATCAGCCGTGGACGAAATGTAGTCTTATTAAACAGGACAGATCATTCATGTTAAAGTCAGATCTAACTCAGGATGGACGGAGTCTGCAGAATAATCACCGGCACACCGTCATATTAAGGATTTATTATTGCTATCCCCGAGGATTGTATGTGTCCACCTGCGCAGTAACGTTCTGGATATTATTCCTCAGTTTAATCCCCGCCTCCTGCCTCTCAGTCTGTGGCCACACTGCTCCCTCACGGAAGTAGAAAATCCTCAGCAGTTCACAGCGAGTCTCTCTCCGTCCCGGTAAATGGTAACAAGCAGCCCTCGCAGCAAAGGCCGCTCTCATGCCGAGCTGAGAGGCAGCAGTCTGCTGGAGGGACGAAGAAACCTCCGCCTTCCTCTCCTCCATCATAGTGCGCTGGACTCTGAAGCCCGCAGTTGAACGGCACTTCACCCCGGAAGGAATCATAAAGTCACTGTTCAAAATGTTCATGCTCTACTCTTTTTATCGTGTCATTTTCTGTCGATTGTCAGCAGCCATATTTGCGACAGACGGAATTTTGATATTTTGTCCCAGGACTTTGTCCTGTGAGACATACAGCGACACTATTATAGAAAAATAATAATCTTTTATTTCAGTGTTAGGATTCAGATGGGTTGACTCGGAACTGTGAATGATATTTTCTTACTACTCCAAAAAATCAATTATAGTGTCAAATCATATCAGATGTTATCTCAGGACACTTTTCAGAAAGTGGGGTTCGGGGACCCCAGAAGTCCCTAAAGTGGTTCCAGGGGGTCCCCAGCAAAAAGGAGAATATTTTTTCCAATCAAGTGTTTACTATAATTTCACCCATAAGAAACAAAAATATTCGGAATTAGTTTTCGGATTGAAGGTGTGGCTACAACACCGAAATATAATCTTATAAAACGGGACAGATCATTCATGTTAAAGTCAGATCTAACTCAGGATGGACGGAGTCTGCAGAATAATCACCGGCACACTGCTGCAGACGCTGATGTCTCTCAGGAACTTCATCTCTCGGTTCGATGTACAGCTGCGCCACGAGGAGCCTCTCGGGCTGGTTCTTATCATCTCAGGGGCCAGAGAGAGGCTCGCTGTGATATCCATCACTAGACTGCTCATGCTGGTGTTCAACACCAGAGGAGCAGAGTAGCAGAGTGATCACAGCGACGTGTGCGCCGCGGCTGGTTCGTCAGGATTGAACGAGACTTGCTTCCTCAACGTGAAACTGTGCGGAGTGACATGATGACACGATCCCAGTGCTGAAGGGGCGGAGTGAAATGCTCTTTTCCTGCTGCAGCCACCACTACCACAACAGCTATGAAATGCAGAGACCGTGCGACTAAACTGCAGATGACGCTGAGATCATTACACAGACATACACAGTCCCTCTGTCAATGAATGTAATAAACACATTTCAGTAATATTGCTCTGTTGTCATACTTTTATTTCCCATCGAAAAGTTAATAATAAAGAAATCAGTACGATTGTATGCATGAATATTCTCATACATGGTTAAATGAATATTTTCATTGGGCCATACTGACCTCAAGACATGCACATAATCATGAAAACACGCAGAGATACAGCCACACACATTATTTAACTCAGATCATTTATTTTTATAGATCAGGGGTTCACAATATTTCAATTTCACAAGCATGAAAAAAGATCAATTTAGATACACTACTTCAAACTGACAACAAAACAAACTGTAACTTAAAAAGCACATGAATGAAAGACCTGGGCAGCTGCACTCTCCTGCTGATTCATGCCTGTGTAACCAGCTGCAGTTACTTTTACGCACGGTCCACAGAAGGGGTTGTGAGTCAAGATGAATCCAGAATTTACTTTATTTCAATTTTTTCAACCAAAACTATTTTACCCTGTCATATTAAGGATTTATTATTGCTATCTCCGAGGATTGTATGTGTCCACCTGCTCAGTAAAATTCTGGATATTATTCCTTGGTTTAATCCCCGCCTCCTGCCTCTCAGTCTGTGGCCACACTGCTCCCTCACGGAAGTAGAAAATCCTCAGCAGTTCACAGCGAGTCTCTCTCCGTCCCGGTAAATGGTAACAAGCAGCCCTCGCAGCAAAGGCCGCTCTCATGCCGAGCTGAGAGGCAGCAGTCTGCTGGAGGGACGAAGAAACCTCCGCCTTCCTCTCCTCCATCATAGTGCGCTGGACTCTGAAGCCCGCAGTTGAACGGCACTTCACCCCGGAAGGAATCATAAAGTCACTGTTCAAAATGTTCATGCTCTACTCTTTTTATCGTGTCATTTTCTGTCGATTGCCAGCATCCATATTTGCGACAGATGTGATTTTGATATTTTGTCCCAGGACTTTGTCCTGTGAGACTTACAGCGACACTATTATAGAAACATTAATAATCTTCTGTTTCAGTGTTAGGATTCAGATGGGTTGACTTGAACTGTGAATGATATTTTCTTAATACTCCAAAAAATCAATTCTAGTGTCAAATCATAACAGATGTTATCTCAGGACACTTTTCAGAAAGTTGGGTTCGGGGACCCCAGAAGTCCCTAAAGTGGTTCCAGGGGGTCCCCAGCAAAAAAGGGAAAAACAATTTCATTCAAGTGTTTACTATAATTTCACCCATAAGAAACAAACATATTCGGAATTACTTTTCGGATTGGAGGTGTGGCTACAACACCGAAATGCACCACGAACTTAGTTCGAACTAACCTCTAGGGAACCAGAAACTAACGTTCCCCAACGTTCCCTAAACGTTCTGTGTTAGTGGGGTGCATAGTTTAACTAAGATACACAACTTTAATATTTAAAACAAAAACAAAGTCCACACATCACAAGTAATACAAAATGCGCCAAAGTGTTCCGGCTGGTTTTACGCATAGGAAATAAGAAGCTTTGTGTAGATGATCACCTATACATACACTAATGAATACACAACATAACGTGAGATACCACTGAAGGACTGATAATACCAGGACAGCTGCACTCACCTGCTGATCCATGTAATTATGCCTGTGTATGAACCAGCAGCAGTTACTTTTACGCACGGCCCACAGAAGTCTCCAACAAGTGATTATGAGCTAAGGTCCAACCACAACTTACTTTTCTTGAATATTTGTGATCTTAAACAATACGTGCTGGTATTTCCGGTATTGAGTTCTATTTGGCATTTGGCGCTATGGGGCGCCAAATGTAAAAAAATCAGATAGCTGATATGTTTTGATTATTTAGCTCACTTTCCTCACATTTAGCTCATTTTCTCACATTTGAGACAGAAATTCCTGTATAAACTGTTACTTTTATAAACATATTGTGGAAAATTGGGTAACACTTTACAATAAGGTACACAAAAAGTAGGTAGTTAATGATTAACGAATGAGGAATGTAGTTAGTTAATGTGTAGTTACTGATCGACTGTGTAAAGTGCAACCTTGATGTACTTGTACTTTACTTTTCATTATATGCAATTTTAGAGCTAAATATTGTACTCATTACTCCTATTAACTGGTGCATAATAATAAATAAAAATGCCATGTCTAGTGGGGGCTTCTTGTCATGTTTTAGACGACTATCAGTTGTTAGCAGCAGTTCTACACGAGAGTGACTTACATACAGTATGACTTCTATAGTATACTGTACATGAATTGTAAATCATGCACAAACTACAGAACACACACAACAGAAATCCACCCAAACAGATGAAATAACAAAAGTAAATGTTATTGCTTAGAAGAGGAACGATTACAGTAACATTCAGTGAAAGTTGATTTATGTAGTTTAATACCAAAATGTTTCCCTTTAAATCACATATGAGTAAAGAGTGAAAATAAAATAAACAGTACAGCATCTGGAAGCATAAAAACCTATTGCAGTAAGTTCATCATTTTTCATTAAACCCTTAATATGTCAGAATACAACTCAAATCTACTTACATTCAGATAAAAGTACTATGAGTTAGATTCAGAGTTCAATTGCTGATAGTTGATTTACTGATGCTTAAATGTAAAATCTTATTTGTAAAAGAAAAGCAAAGACAGCCAACAAATCTGTAGCAGTCTTGGGAGGCTGTAACACACATTACGCTCCGTACAAACAATATTTCTGGGTGAACAACTTTGCTATTCTTAGATCTAGAGGTCTTGGGGAAAGTTTGTATCTATATCTAAAAGGTTCCTCCTCTGTACGGTGGCCTTTTTAGGACATCTGAAGCCTCAATGTTTCAACTTACCTGGCATGTTCTAAATGCAAAGCATCTGTGTGTTCTGATGAACTAAAACATTCAACAGATTTGTGGTTCTGTGTATAACAGCGTCCCGTAAAGGCACCGCGGGTCCCAGCTGTCAGGCCAGTTTCCATCTGCAGGCTTTTGCTTCTTCTATGGTCCTTTTCTCCAAACCTCCTCTCCAGATATAAAGGTGGCTTCGACGTTGAGGGCGTCATCGAGCAAAACAAGATCTGCGAGCACAGTCAGGGTAAACACAATTATCGTTTCGGCCTATGCACGGCAGAGATGGGGATTCTTTTATGCAGTAAATCCTGACCTGCGTCTGATCCGTAGTCTAGGTTTCCCTTCTTGTGGCTGATACCCAGAAGTTTGGCAGGATGGAGCGATGCAGCTTCCAGAGCTTCCTCTACACTGCAGCCTGTTCATAGAAAACATGGTGGAGTTGTTGTGGAAGTTAGGGGTTAAATAACTGGGATTTAGATCCTGTTATGCAGCTTAAATTCTCTTCTAACTTCTGCAGGATTCTGGGATTTTCTGTGTTTTAAAATACTGAAGAATATTGTATATTGTGGAAGAAAGATGCCCTCTCTAAAGCAATGTTATTTTATGATACATTATATGCAGTTCTGGTTTTGAAATCATTTAAAAAGGCAAAAACTCTCAGTCTCGGGAAAAGAGAGATATATTTCCAGGAAGTGATCATTTTAAAACTCCCGGGAAAACTCTCGACCCTACACAAAGGACAAGAGAGTAGTAAAATCACATCTCTTTCCAACATTTGCACTGGAGTATTATTTGGTTACATTTAAACTCACCTGAAGCATGTTTAAAGTGGCGTACACACATGTCCATCGTGGCAATGCTGCCGCAGAGCGTCTTAGTGCCTAAAAGAGAGAAAGAGTTCAAAACACAGAGGTATCAATTTAAGCTCACATTACATGACTTTCACGGTGGTCGGATCACTGCACTATCCACACTTCACAATTTGCTGTTTTGTAATCTGGAGTCTTTGTTGTAATCTCTGTTGTGGTTTTCACAATACATGATTGAGCGGCGACAAGGGAGAAGTGACACGGGACATGACATGATACCATGATGAGGGACATTCTAGGGACAGGTGTTGCGAATTAGCCATGGCTATAAACACTGTGATACAGGCATCGAATTGTTCTTTATGTAATAATCTATGTTTTTTGTATCTGTCCCTATTCAAATAAACAACAAATAAATGAGCGAGATGGGATTTGGTTCCAAAAATGGATGTCTGCCAAAAAACAAGCGCTGCAAGTTGTTGGTGGCTGATATGCAGCACTAAAACAAAGAAGAAAAAGTAAAGAAGGGTGGGGGCATCACTCTTCTTTACTTTCCTTCTTTATTTAGGGGTGTCAAACTAATTTTAGTTCATGGGCCACATCCAGACCAATTTGATCTCAAGTGGTTTCGGACCAGTAAAACCATGATGGTTCATGATGAGTCTGGTGCGGAATATTAGATTCCTTGAGCACTGAACGGTGCTGTGAACACACCAAGCACACTGGCTTCCCATTTACCTCTGTGAAAGAATAGGGACTGGTCCATTTTCTATGACACCTCTGTGTCTACTTTTCTTCTTTTGGACAAAGACATGTTCCACGGCCGGCTCCTGCTTGAACAGCAGCCTACACTTGACAGTGTGTAGCCTGTATGTTAGCACGAGGGATAGCGTATTCAGCATAGGGACTGCTAATCTTATTAGGACAGTGCCACCTTCAGTTGACAGATAGAAATAGCACTGCATTTTATGGCTAAATTGGAATTAATGACCTGCAGTTTTTACACTTTGTAAAGTCATCCAGTGGGCCGAATTGGACCCTTTGGTGGGCCGGTTCTGGCCCTAGGGCCGTATGTTTGACAGTTTCCATGCACCTTTACTATTTGTAGCCTGTTTCCTTGAGGTGCAACAATAACTTATTATAAATTATAAATAAGTAAGGTTCTGACATTGTCCGAAATTTCCATTTCACACATGTAGCACACAATAGGAGATGTATACGTGTCAGACACATTCTCACTGGAAATACTACGTTTAGATAAGGTAAAGGGTGGTGCCTGGGTAGAGTGTGCAGGAGGCAGGACATGGTGCGGGTTGCAGCGTTGTCACAGTGCCGGGTCGTAATTTGGTCATAAACAATCGAATCTCTTGCTGTTTTTTTTTTTTAATTTAAAGTCCTTTTAATGTCCGGTCCAAATGATTGGGACATACAGCTCCTCCAGGTAATGTCTAGATAAGTTCAGGGTTGCAGTGCATGTGTGTAGGGTAGGGGTGTTGAAATTAATCATTGCATCGCGATGCGGACCTGGACTATTCTGCATCGATGCAGTCACAGACCATAATCGATTATTGCCTAATGATGTTACTTGTTGATTTTCCGGTCGCTGCTTCTTTTTTTGCCTTTTGCCTGTTGTCTGCTGTGTTCAGACTCCCTACTTTCAGGAAGTGTCTGTGTTTTGAAGAGCAGATACAGTTAAAAGGGGAGTTCATATATATCCGACTGCTTGTATTTGTTGATGAAAACCATGTGTAGCAATATATAATAATATTGAGGAGGTGATGCATCGTGACGCATCAGGATATTGAATTGATTCAAATCGTTGACAGGTCCAGATATTTCGCATGCTAGATATCTGGGATGGGTCCACGAGGCAGTGGCACGTGCGTCTTTGAACAGTTCACACAAAGCACCCAAAAGCCGATTAGCAAGCGCCAGGCCAACTCTGATTTGCCTCTGATGTGGGATTTTTGTCATGGAGCTCCTAAACCCTGTTGGCAGGTGGAAAATCAGGACCAATGTTGGGTAGTGTGAACTAGGTATAAAGCTATATTTGTGTTACCTTCATACAAGCGTCACAATTAAATAGAAAATGTATTGATATATTTCAAAACTGAAGAAAAACTTGAGACCTGCAACGTAAGCGTGGAGACCCTGGATCTCAATGACCTGCTGGCCCAGAGTGTGACGGCCGGGAGGGAGACCCATCGCTGTGATCGCATCCGTCACCAACACCAAACCTGGAGGTGCAAACGCATATCAAAAGACATCAGGTTAGTTTATTTTGAACGTGTTAAAAAAAAATAAATAAAAAATAAAAAAAGAAGATAAATAAGAACATGTATATTTCAGTACAGGCAAAACGGAAAGCAAAAAAATCCATAAAACTCAAAACACAAAAATATCTTTCAAACTGATTGTTAATGATTCAAATAAGGATTCCCATGTTCAAAAAGGAGTAGGAAGAGGTTAAATTTTTTTTCTGGTCCTACTGCCTTTTTCTATTTTTGTGCTTTAGTTAAACACAAAACAATTTAGTTCTCCACTTATTTATATACAGTATGTATACATACACATAGTATGCATGCATACTTGCACGCACAGATACACATGTATACATGCATGCAAACATATACACGTTTTTCTTTTTCGGCTTTATGACCACAGGAAGTGACATCAGGACTTTGGCTGTCTATAGTTCAGTACTCTTTCCAATCGACAACAACAACCTCCACGGACCTGAAGGGTGAGCTCTGTGGGCGATGCGTAGGGCCGCAGGGTTAGTGTGGATCCCGTCAGCTATCATGCCGTAGTAGACTGTCCTGCCTGCAGGAACCTGGTCACTGGTCAGGAGACCCACTATACCAGGGTCCCGATGGTGGAACTGGATCACAACACAGCAAAGAGAAAAGCAGATGCTTTAGGGAGGGAGGACTGGCAGTTTGACTCCCAGACGACCCCCCTTCATACAGTCTAAGCATTGCACTGAACTGCACCTCCACTCAACAAATTGTCTCATGACTAGGGGTGGGAATTACAGGGTACCTCACAATACAATACGATGCATGGCTCACGATACAGAGAATATCGCAATACAGCAATTCTGTATTGCTAGACAACCCTATAATGATACATCACAATATCGTAACTATGAATACAAAATGCCCATTAAAAAAAAAAGGTTCTCTCTTTTTTCCTGCAAGATCAAACTCTTCAGTCTGTAAATAAAAACTACAGAACTAAAGAGCAACTGTGGGTCCAGACTTTGGACTTAAACGTGGCTGGGGGTATCTGTTATTTGCCTCAAAGTGCTGTCAGCCATCCCGTTGAAAACCTCTTCCTCTTCGGCTCAAGATTGTTTTTACCTTTTCTTCTAAACGCAATTCTTAAGATCACGCAGTGAAATGTTATGCGCTGCATTACAATTATTATTAGATACAGGTTCTGAGAATCCGAGACTCACAGGCAGCATAGCGTTAAAGAGGTGAGTGATGAAGGAGGCTCCGTGATGAACAGCCTCCTCAGCCTGGGACAGGTTGGCCACAGAGTGACCTACATGAGGGAAATAGTAAATGAGTCAGAGGTGTTCGCAGATAAATACACTTAACAGAACTTCATTGTGTTTTTTCTTCAATTTAAGGTGTAAAAGAAGCTTTAAAAAAATCTGTCTGGTTTGGGGGTATGAGTGAGTAGATGGTGCTCACCTAACGACACAGTGATGCCCCTCTGGCAGAGCTCCTTCACCACCGATTGGCTGCCACCCAGCTCGGGAGCCAGTGTCACCATGGCAATGTTGTCCAGGCCACCGTAGGCCTCCATCAGGTCCTCGATCCCTCCAGACTGGAAGGTCCGGAGAAACTGCTCCGGGTGAGCTCCTTTCTTCTCCACGCTGATGAACGGGCCCTCCAGATGAAAACCTGCAGATATATACAATATAAATATAGATATACGAAATATTTTAAAGGATAAGTCTGCCAATTGTGTGTGTTTATCACAGCCTGATATGTCTTCTTCATGTGTGCCATAAAAAGATCAATGAGCCACACTGTTGCACTGACTGACATGTTCCTTCTTTACCATGAACACACACACACACACACACACACACACACACACACACTAGTTTATTTTTGAATCAACCCCACATACACCGTCCTGCTGCTGCCACAACAAAACAAGTTCAGGGCTATTTTAATGTACACAGTACCATGGTTAGCATTGCCTCTGCTTTATCATCTATTTTATAATAAATGGGACCATAATTTACAAAATGTACATCATTCTGTATTTAAGGAGACTTGAAACTAGCGATTGAGACCATAAAGTCATTATGAAGATGTTTGCTGAGGTAATACATCAAGTAAGAAGTAGGATTATTTTCTCATAGACTTCTATAGAAACACTTCTTTTTGCATGGAGTGGTTTTGCCCCCTGCTGGAAATGAGATAGAATGCAGGTTTAAGGCACATCTGCACTGGCTTCACTTTTCAGGCCCGGAAGCTTCGTTACAGCTTCATTATTATTATTATTATGCAGTCTATGGTTTAAACACTCTGAGTAATAAAATACAACACATCATCTCTGTAGCGTCCATGCTGTTTCCACATTACGACTTAAAGCTTGTCTGTCAAGCTTCTGAAGTTTGCGGACGACACCTCCCTCATCGGACCGCCTACAGGTGGGAGGCCGACCACCTGGTGATCTGGTGCAACCAAAACAATCTAGAGCTCAACGCTCTAAAGACAGTGGAGATGGTTGTGGACTTCAGGAGGAACCCAGCCCCACCTGCCCCCATCACCCCCTGTGGGTCCACAATTGACACTGTGGAGTCTTTCCGCTTCCTAGGAACTATCATCTCCCAAGATCTCAAGAGGAAGCTGAACATCAGCTCCCTCGTCAAGAAAGCACAACAGAGGATGTACTTCCTGTGGCAGCTGAAGAAATTCAACCTGCCAAAGACAATGATGGTGCACTTCTACACAGCCATCATTGAGTCCATCCTCACATCACCATCTGCTACGCTGCTGCCACTGCCAAGGACAAGGGCAGGCTGCAGCGTGTCATTCTGTCAGCTGAGAAGGTGATTGGCTGCAATCTGCCGCCGCTCCAGGACCTGTATGTCACCAGGACTCTGAAGCGAGCTGGAAAGATTGTGGCTGACCCCTCCCACCCCGGACACAAACTCTTTGAGCCACTCCCCTCTGGTAGGAGCCTGAGGTCCATCAGGACCAAAACCTCACGTCACATGAACAGCTTTTTCCCCTCCGCCACTAGCCTTATTAACAAGGCCCGGAAACCACCCTGACTCTCCACCCCTGGCTCTTCATGCCACTGTTCTCTCTCTGCTGTAATGCTCTTTATTTTTTTATTTCTATCTTTATTTTTAATGTAATACATACTGTGTACATATACTTATATTTATACTTATATTGTTTATACCTATACTTATACCTACCTATACTATAATATTGTTTAATATTCCATCTAGAGAATGTGTGACGTGCACCAACAACACCAAAACAAATTCCTTGTATGTTTTAAAAAACGTACTTGGCAATAAAACCCTTTCTGATTTCTGATTTCATGAACACATTGAAGTCGGAAGAATTACTTCCCAACTGGGGAATTGGGACTATCCCAGGAGCACTTGAATGCACCATAACTAATCTTACCAAGAACTCCAGCTCCATGCTCTCCTCCATCGCTAACTTTGATCTGAGGAAGAACCTGAAACACACATTTTAGATACGGGGGGGATCAATGACAGATTGTATGTGCAGCAGCTTCATCTCACAAATAATAAAAACCAAGAAAATCCTTTTTAAAAAGCAACATTACTCTGAAAAGCCAACAGTGACACTTATTCATTAAATACAGTGTGAGAACAATTTGATGGTCTGTACAGTTCACTACTTGAAAAATGCGTGGAGTCTGATCCATTTGTGGAAGTAATTAGTGTCAGACAGCAGCTAATTAGACGACCTCATGTCTGTGTGCTTTACTGATTTAATCCTGTCATTATTTACTTCTAAAGGTGTTTAAATTAGAGCTGCAAAGATCATCCGATTAATTGACAACTATTAAATTAATAGCCAACTATTTTGATAATCCATTCATCGGTTTAAGTCATTTTTTTTATTCCAGCTTCTTAAATGTGAATATTTTCTTCTCTCCTCTGTGACAGTAAACTGAATATCTTTGAGTTGTGGACACAACAAGACATTTGAGGATGTTGTCTTTGGGCTTTGGGAAACACTGATCCACATTTTTCACCATTTTTTGACATTTAATATTTGTTTTCTGACAAATAATAATCGACAGATGAGGCTAGATATCGTCTTACATTTTGGATATCGTAATATCACGCAAGCGTTGTCTTTTCCTGGTTTTAAAGGCTGCATTACAGTAAAGTGATGTCATTTTCTAAACTTTCCAGACAGTTCTAGCTGTATTATTTGCCTTTACCCACTTATCATTATATCCACGTTACTGTTGATTATTTATCAAAAATCTCATTGTGTTAATATTTTGTGATGCACCAATTGTCAACCTTACAATATCGTCGCAATATTGATATTGAGGTATTTGGTGATATTTGATTTTCTCCATATCGCCCAGCCCTACATGCACATGTAAATTCTTCTGTCTTCCGTCTGTCTGGAGCCTGATGTGGACTAAGGAGAAGAAACCTGAAGTATTGATTGTATTGGTGTTGGTGTTACCTTGTGGTAGACAGCGGGAGGCGAGGTGACCAGAGTGGGACAGAAGGACGTCACGCCATGCTGCAGGATCTTTTTGGCCACAAAAGAAACTCCACTGCTGACGTCGTCGGAGGCCTGAGAGAAGTCGATGCCGTATCCTCCTGCGGGGAGAGGACAGACTGCTGAGGACATGTTCCAGAAGATCAATTTCCAACAACACAGAACTTATTCATGTCCGCCCCAAAAACTAGACTGAGAAATCTGGTTAACTCACAACATGTGTTTGAATTTTATAAACAGCCTACTGTTCAGCTGTGGAAATCATTTACGTTTATAGCAGGACGATAGTTGCAGTTTTGTTTATTTGGAATCTTTGGGCAGATTTCTTTTATTTGCCAAATGATTAATAATATAATCATCGAGAAAATCTCATTTGGTCTGTAAAATGTCGGAAAACAGTGAACAATGGAAAGGAAAGTTGTGTTCGGTTTTGGACACAACCAAGTGTCCAAAACCGAAGTGTGTGTGTGTGTGTGTGTTACCATTGATCTGAACGTCTATAAAGCCCGGGGCGATGATGCTGCCTTCACAGTCCACAAGCTTGTCGGCATAACCCTTCTCATCAAAAAACAGCTTCTCTGGATCTAAAACCTTTCCTTCACGCACCCACAGGTCATCTCTACACACACACACACACACACACACACACACACACACACACACACACACACACACACACACACTAACTTAGAAGAACTTTGTATTTCTACTTTACTACATCTCAGAGGTGAATATTGTACTTTTTACTCTCCATTTGTCTGACAGCTTCAGGTACTTTTCAGATGACAGTTTCCCCCCCCCCATCCTGTCTAGTGACAACAATGTTTCTCCAGATGTGTTGATTTTAAATGTAACATTAATAAACTGAAGAATGAAGTGTTCCTTTATGTGTTGCGAAAATTCTCATACCTCTTAATAAGCTAGATAAACTCTTTAAAAAGCCTTTTTGGATCAGCTGATAAATGCATCATCACAAAGCTAGTTTTTCTGACACCATGAAAAGTGGACTTTTTAGAGATACAGGGTTCTCACAGGACAGCGACGCTACATACAGTACATATGATGATCTTATAGAACATGATGCATTGCTGTAGACTTAACTACCAAACAGTATATAAAGGAGTTAAAATGAGCACAACCTTAAACATCTACAGCAGTAAAATGCAACATACACATTAATACAGGGTAATATTAATCCGGGAAACACGTGTCTGTGTGTGTGTGTGTGTGTGTGTGTACCTCTGCAGCCGGTGGTCTCTCAGTATTCTGCAGTTGATGAACTGAGTGATGGCAGCGTCAGACACTGACTTGTTGGACGGCATGTTTTTCTCTCAGCAGTTGAGTGGAGACAAACTCCGTCCTCTCTGCTTCAGAAGACTGAAAGACGCAGCAGAATAAATCAAAAGTTCCTCTCTGTTACACAAGCAGAAATGTCACCTAAACTGTCAACATTGTCTGTTTTCTGTTACATTAAACAAAGCCTATTATTAATTTGTTGCCATGACACCCGGGCTGCAACTAGAAATTATATGAATTAATCGTGATAATCGATTAATAGTTTAAGGTGTTTTTCAAGCAAAATAAAAAAGTGCCCCTTAATTTAAGCTTTACAGTTGCCACCATGTTCTGCTTTTTCTTTGTCTGATGTGATAATACACTAAATATTTAGAGCAAAAACACATTGGGAATTTTTTTACAAGCATTTTTCAAAACATGTCAGGAAATAGCAGTGGTTAAAGAAGTACTCAGATCTTTTGCTTCAGTAAACATAGTAATATTACAGCATAAAAATACTCTCTTACAAGTAAAGGTCCTGCATTCAAAATCGTACTTGACCAAAAATACAAAAGTATTAGCATAAATATACTTAAAGTACCAAAAGTAAAAGAACTTGTTATACAGAATAACATACTATATTACTGGTATTATAATTGTCAATGCATTAATATGTTCATCACTTTAAGGTTGCAGCTGGTAAAGGTGGAGCTCATTTTAATTGCTTTATATATTGCTGGGTAGACTCATTAATCTATAATTATACATCATCATTTTTTCGTTGATTATATTTTGAATTAACAATCAGAATGTGTAAAGTAACTAAAGGTGTCAGACAAATGTAGTGCAGTGAAAACGTACAATATTTCCCTCTGAGAGTTAGTGGAGTAGAAGTATAAAGTAGCATGAAATAGAAATACTAAAGTACAAGTACCTTCAAAATTGTACAATACTTGAGTGTCTGTGACATGCGTGTGAAAGGTACTTTTAAAGTGAAAAATGTCCATCACAATTTCCTAAAGCCCAAAATGATTTTGTCCAAATAGGATACTCCATGTATGTATACAGTATAAGACAAATAGAAGTAGCAAATAATCACAATTAAGAAAATGTAACAATTAAATGTTTTTTCATTTTGTAACCCTGGTGTGTGGAGCAGTTGAAAGTCATGCCTGGTGTACTTTCTTTTTTACTGACTACCATCACTGTCTATGATGCACCAATATTAAATGATATCTGCTATCTTATCAGTGTAGGAGGTGCAGCAGCTGACTTTGACCCCTGGTCTTCTTTATGCTCTCAAGGCGCTTTCTGAATGATGTTGCAATGAGCAAAATATATATGAATCTACTTTAATCGTCGTCTTTCAAATATGAACACGTATACTTTATCTGGCTGTCTTTGGGAAACTATTACTTGTGGCTATGATCCTTTATTTTCGTGAACATGCACTACGCCAAACGTTACCCAGAAAACAGTCAATTTAAGTCGTCCATAGCTCTGACCTACTTTACATACCTTTAGAGAGAAATATGTCAAAAGTCTCAGAATTGGTAGGATCCACTTGTCAATGCGGCGTACATTAAATGCGCAATACAACACTTATTCCTGTACAATTTAAACGTGTTCAACCGTTACTCCGTCGCTCTTCTTCCACAAAAATACAGGAGCAAGCTGCAATAAACTAACGTATTTTTTAACCGAGTTCGGCGACCGTACATTCCGTGTTTCCCTTTATCTATTTTGACATTAACAGGTAAAATAAATAACTATACCAACGTTTTATGTTTTAAAAGTACTTGTCTCTTGTTGGTACCTGCTCCTGAATCCCTTTCAGCTGAGTCTGTCGTTTATACAGGGAAACGGATGTCATGTGACAGGTCAGCTGATCTAAACACAAAATACTGTCCCTGCATTTACCTTTACAGATGATGAATGCTGTAGTATTCAGACCCTTTACTTAAGTAAAAGTTCAAATACATTAATGTAAAATAGTAATTATACAAAATAATAGCCTACAACTAAAAGCCCTGCATTTAAAATCCTACTCTGAGTAAAAGTACACAAGTAGGCTATTCTTAGTTGCATGAGGTAAAAGTAGAAAAGTACTCTTAGCTTCATGCAGGAAAAGTACAGAAGTATTCTCAGCTTCATGCAGTAAAAGTACAGAAGTATTCTCATCACCATGCAGTAAAAGTACATGTAGTGAAGTGTCTCTGTCTGTGACTGATATCTGATTCTATGTGACATTATTAGATATTAATACTGAATCATCAATGTGAGAGCACCATGTTACCGTTGTAGCTGCTACTTCAACCACTTTAAACTGTTACATTTACAGTTACATCGTTTAGTCCAGTGGTTCCCAACCTAGGGCTCGGGCCCCTCCAAAGGGTCACCATATAAATCTGAGGGGTCGTTGATGGGAAATTTTCTTATTTTGTGAAATATTGGATAATTTATTGTGTGTTGTTTCGTAAAATGAAAACAAACTGGCAACTAAACTGTACAGGCCCCTGTGTGTGTGTGTGTGTGTGTGTGTGTGTGTGTGTGTGTGTGTGTGTGTGCGTGCGTGTGCGTGTGCGTGTGTGTGCGTGTGTGTGTGTGTGTATGTGTGTGTGTGTGTATGTATATATGTTTGTGTCTCTACAGAGCCAGTAGAGGGAGCTAAAACACAACGTTTGTTATTCCCCCACAAACATCTGATGACTTTTCTTCACTGTATGCATTTATGCTATGTGAGTGTAGAAAATATAACTCGCAGGGGCAAATACTTTTACATTTGATACTTTAATTAACTTAACTTCAAACTACTTTTTCATATTCACTACCTTGAATGCAATCCAAACCCTGTGCAATAAATATAATAAAATAAAATAAAATAAAATAAAATAAATAAAATAAAATAGAATATATATATATATATATATATTCAATTTTATTTATTTTGTTATATCTTTTATATTTACTATTTACTGTTTTCCTTCAATGGAGCTTCCCATCGAAAGTATATCAAACGATTGTGGCCTACTTGTATAACCGGAGTGAGAATAAACATCTTAAATATTGAATCTTACTTGAAGTATTTTCACATTAATGTATTTGTACTTTTACTTCAGTAAAGTATCTGAATCCTTCTTCCACCACTGTTGTATATATAGGTCTGAGTGAGCACTACCACCACCAGGTGCGGGTGCGGGTACGGGTGCGGGTGCGGGGCCTGTGAGGTGAGCAGGTCCATGAAGTAAAAACCCAGCTCAGCCGATATTCACTCTACCAGGAAGTGCTGCCCCAACCTCCGTGTCCAACTCCCCTCTGCTTCAGTTCAGAGCGGCAGCCCCCTCCCCATTCCTGAAAGTCAACAATAAACCACGTTTCCAGTAAGCCGGATACCTCCCCAAGTCCTGCTCATTCCCATGGAGACCACTACGCGAGTCCGCAGTCCTGTGTCCGCTGGCCAAACCAGGCCACCCATGAGGAGAGAGAGAGAGAGAGAGAGAGAGAGAGAGAGAGAGAGAGAGAGAGAGAGAGAGAGAGAGAGAGAGAGAGAGAGAGAGATAGACACTATATTTATTTCCCCAAATATGGATCAGAGAGTAGATCCCCCCCTGAGTCACAGTGTAAATGCTCCTCTGCGTTCCCTCTGCCTGGACACAAAGAGCAGACTTGGCAGCAGCTCTGGTGCGTATTTGAGAGGAGAACCAGGACTGAGAGTGCTCATACTATATTTTACAGCCTCACTGTCCTCTCTTTTGTGAGACGTGACGTCAGCATTCCCCTCAGTGCAGTGTGAGTGACACAGTAGCTTTGTTTTGGAGTTGCCACATCTCATTCACGGCCGCTTAACTCCAGAGTCCGTGGCTGTGTGGTGGCCTTTCAGGTTCCTCGATTCCTTAATCCGCTGGTTTTTTAAGGCACTGAATAAGCAGCCGTTTGTATGCTCAGCTCAGGGGCGGCGGGGTGCTTCTGCTTTATGGGAATTGTTGACTTGCAAAACACGCCTTGAGGACACTGTGTGACTGATACACTGAGGGGGTGACTGCCAGCAGGGTCATGGTGAAAGGTCCTACTGCTCACATGTGGATGCTGCTGAGAGGCAAGAGAATCAAAGTAGTAGTACAGTAGTGAAGAAACACTTTCACCATCACATGAGCCCTTTTCAGACATGGAACATGGAACATGGAACATATCTGACTTTATATTTCTATTAAAATCATTTCTTTTTCCTAAAGTCCTAAAATGTTTATGCTGAACGTATCACTAAAATGTTCTCTGACAATGTATTTCATTTGTTTCTTGACAAAATCTGTTTTTATGTTTCTGATCAGGAAATTCAAAGTACTTCTTGAAAAAGTCCACATCAACTAAAAGCATGAGACAGGACCTGTTTACTTAAAGGACCAGTGTGCAGGATTTAGTGGTGTTCCTGCCAATAGATCCCCCTAAATCCCACACACTGGTCCTTTAATTATCGTTAAGCTGAAACTACCATCTCTCTCTCTAACCCTCACTGAAGTGTTGACAGAACCCCACTCTCTGCTGTCAAAGTCCACACTCTGTATGTGAACTTTCCACCCAGTGAAATGCCAAATGAATAGTTTTCTCCTTATGTTGTCTTAAAAACATGAACTTCCCACAAAAGTGAAAACAGCTTGAGGCCTCACTTGAAGGTGATAAGAGCTGTGATTTTTCAGACAGTCTCTCCTGAAGATCTTTAGCCCCTTTCACACATGCACTGCAACCCTGAACTTATCTAGACATTACCAGGAGTAGCTGCATGTGCGAAAGCAAATGTCTGGGTAAGTTGGACCGGACATTAAACAGACTTTACCCTGCCAGCTGCCTAGCACAAAGTCTGTGTAATGTCTGATTGAGCCCATGTGTGAATAGAGCAGGTCATTGTCCGGAGAATTCACAGCGATTGGGCGTATAGATGAGGTTTTTATCATGCGGCTGATGCTAAATCAGAAGAAAACAAACATCTAAGGGTGTAGAAGAAGGGTGATTTACACAAGGACACCAACAAAAATGTCTAACTGGAGAAATGACGAGATTCGGGAACTTTTGTTGGAAAGGGCCGAAATTGTCAGACAAATTCAAAGAACAGCAAGAGACTTTTTTTTTTTTTTTATATACCAAAATACGAACCTACGTTCTACCCTGGTGCCACTGGCCTAAAACCAAAGAGAGTTTCTTAAATTTTGAATGGGTGGGCAGGACACACTTTTGGATGGGCTCTTAGCTACCGCCCGCCTTGTCTGACACGGACAATCTCCTGTTGTGTGTGTTGTGTCTGAAAGGGAAACTCCGGATCTGATTCGTCAGACATTGTGCAGAGTTCATGAAAAAACGACTCTAGTTTTGCACTTGGAAAGTACAGTAGAGAAAAGTACTTTCACACCTCTGCTCCTGCTATCACTGTGTTGTCAGTTTTGGACAGTTATGAAAAAAAATCAGACTATTGTTAAAAGGTGAGATAAGCAGTTTGTTGGAAGCATACAAAGGCCTTTAGATGGAGTGAATGTTTGAATTTTTATGAGTTGCTTTATAACACACTGTTTGGGTATGATGTGTCACTCTTACAATTAATCTTCAGGCTTGGTTTCTATGCATCTTCTGCTTGTATTTATTATATTACATATTACATCAAATACATTTCCCACCAATACATGCATCCAAAAGCAGAATTTCTTTTTGACACATAAGGTGCATTTACATTGTACACAAGTGGTGGGAGGCTTTTCTCTCTCCCAGCTCCACTTTCTGATCCGAGGTTAAAGTCATTATCTTCACCTTGAGCGGGGAGAAGTTCAACCTACTGCTCAGCGACACCCTCGTATCCTGTGACATCTGAGGGCTTTGGCTAGTTTGCAAACAGATGCGGAGGGTTGGTAAAAAGTCAAATCCATTAGCAAACAAAGCTTCAACACCTCTACACGATGTGCCCTCTCATTCCTCCACTCACTGCAGCTTTACACTCACTAATCTGCTAAATCTGTTGTCATTTGTCCTCAGTAACAACAGGCCCTCCCCCCTCCTCTGCAGCCTCCTCCTGCTCCTCTGGACTAATCCACGTCTTCCACTTGTATACATGTGGACTAATAACTGGATGAGGAGAGATGAACAGGAAGCTGAATCCAAACAGAGAATGTCACAATTCATTAGAGTAAATCCAAAAGTTACGTCATTGAAATGTCTTGTTTTGTGAGACAAAGAAAAGCAGCAAAAACACAACTTTAATGATTCACTGATTATCCAAACAGTTGCCAATAAATTACTGTTGCGTGACTATTTAATTTGTCCTTGTCAGTTTTAGTTGTGTGTTGCATGCAATACATAGACCAACCTCAAAAAAGACTGACTTTCTAAAACATGCAGTTTTGTACAGGGCTTCAGTAGAACGGAACAAACTGCCATACCATGCTTTTTAAAGAAACAGATGCACCTAAAGCTAGAGACTATATTTCAATAATTTAAAGGATGGTTGTGAGCTTTAATGTAGCTATGTTGTTGTTTTATTATTATCTGTCATTTGTTTGTGCTTGTTTGGCACACTCTTTGTCTTTATTTTATTTATTAGTGGGGATTTGAATCATGTGTGATATGATCAATAGTGTTTATGTATATTTGGTTATGTATTTATTTATTTATTTTTATTCAGACCTGTTTTATTGGACATATTTAACAGGGATGCAATAAAACAAAAAATAAACAGAACTTCCCTCCACTATTAGTTTAAGTACCACACTGGCCATGGGCACTGCTTGCCATGACATTTTGTGTTTTATTCCTGTTTCTATTTGATATCATTCTAATTATTTATTTATTTTACTAATTATCTGCACTTCTTTCTGTATTTGTGCTGCTGCAACACCTGAATTTCAACTTTGAAGATCAATAAAGGCTTATGTTATCTTATCTTGGTACAACATGGTAAGGTAATCAATGTCCAATCAATAAAACAAAACGATATAAATAAATCAGATTGAGATGAAGCTTGATGTAACTTCATGTCTTTCAGGTTCACCATGTTCAGTGGCTCCACAGTGGTCTGCTGCCCATACGGTCGCCACGTCTTTGCCACAGGAGCGGCATTGTTCTGGAAAACTCTGGATCAATCTCCTGGGTGGGGAGTTTACAAGAAGTAAAAGGAGGAGGTGGGAGGAGGAGGGTCTTCTCCATATTCCCCTTTCCCTTTCTTCACCCCCACATCCTCCCCTTACCTCCCACCCTCAGCCCTCCACCCCTCAGCCCTCCACTCTCAACCCTATGCTGTCCTGCGTCTCAGCAGCTCCGGCCTGTTTGCATTCCTCTCAGTTAATAAGTGTTTGTCTGATCCCTTGCGGGGGGTGTAAAGACACCCCACACAAACACTGCAGCCACCCCCCCCCCACCTCCCCTTAATCACCCAGCTGTAAAGAGGACAGGAGTGATGCTGCGAGGAACACAGGAGGAAGATGGGAGGTGTCATAAATTTCATGGACACGCTGCTCAGCCATTAACTTTTATAATAAGCAGCAGGCTGCAACACGGAATAAACACATACACACACACACACACACACACACACACACACACACACACACACACACACACACACACACACACACACACACACACACACTTAAGGATGAAGCCATAACTGGAAAGTGTGAATAAACAATTATTACAACAACCACTGTCTCTTTGTGTGATGTTAAATGTCTGAATGTTTTGAAAGCTGACCTGATTCAAAAACTGTCAGTTGGCCGCAGCGTCACTTCCCTCCTCTGAAGTCAATCATTCCTCGACTGAACAGGTTATTAGATCACATATTAAACCCAAACCTGGAACTCCAGCGTTCTTACTTTCTTGTTTTGGGAAAAGATCAGGGAAAGAGAAAAAGAAAACGAGTCTGCAGCCAGCTCTGTGAGGCTGAACTGTGAGCTAACTGCTAACGTCAGCTTAGTATGTATATTGTTTACCATGTTCACTATACTAGTTTAGCATGTTAGCATGCTAACATTTGCTGATTAGCACTGAACACAAAGTACAGCTGAGGCTGGTGATTGAAATGTTGATGCTAGATGAAAAGACAGAGGATCACCAAAGTTATCACTGTTCGTGCTGAAGGGGAACATGAACGATGAACCACATTTCATCACAAGCCATCCAACAGTTGTTGACATGTTTCAGTCTGGACCAAAGTGGTGGAGAGTCAGAGACATTAACCTTAGCACCATTAGCATGGGGACATTAGGCTTCAGGAATGAGGTTTTTGAAACCGCCTGCTATACTAGCTGCACATACTGATTTGGCCAAACTGTAGCATATAGTATGCAAACAAAAGCAAAATCTACAGAATGCCAAAAATACCCAGATGTTGTATGAATTCTGAAAAATCCTCCAGCATGCATCAGATCAGTCTACTTTGCCTACTGTGTTGGAGCATTGGAGCGGTCACCGGCCCTGCCAGATCTGTACTGGAAACCCGATTTGTTCTACGCATGTGTGAAAATGGTTGAGGTTAGGCATTGACCTCGAATGGTTAGGATCAGGGTAGCCCATTGGTCAGGTGATAGGACCTGAACAAATCAGGTTTTCAGTAAGGATCGGGTAGAGATGGTCACAACAACTGTGTTTACTTCCACTTTCCAAAACCAACAACTGGCTAAGCCTGGCCTACTGCAAAATAAATCGATTTAACAGTTTCATACTTCATGCTCCCAATGAATGCATTATACGTTTGAGTCAAGTTCGACGTAATTTGATGAGAAATCTGACTTGGTAAGATGTTTTCTCCCAAAGCTGAATTAAAGATAATGATGAGGATGAGAGGAAAGCTCTACAAACAGAAACTGATCCTGGCATTTGTTTCACTGGTAATAAACCACGCTGCCATGTGAAAACACAAATCAAGCCAGCTGCCATTGAAAGGTCCCACTGCAGCAGACTGATAACAGAGGGAGAAAGAGTGAGCAGTGCCAGAAGCATCCCGACTGTGAGCCCTTTGGGAAAACGCCCTGGAAGCTCGCTCTCTCGCTCGATCCCACGTCCACTCCAATCAAGTCATTCTGTGGATGCACTAAACACAACAGAGCTGCTCTTTGCTGGGGGTGTGAGGCTGCACCAGTGAATGGGGCGGCTTCAGACTGGTGTAGGGCTGCTGGGAGAGATCCCTGGCTGTGCTGAGCAGCGAGGGGGTCCGAGGCCTGGACCAGGCCTGGCTGGGTGTGTGTGTGGAGGGGGCCTTTGTCGCTACTGTCGCCACGGCAGCTCACCTATTGAGGGTAGAGTCTAAGATATGTAAAGCAGCAGTGTTTCAGTGCTTTCCCTCCGCTGTGGAACAAACAAAGACATAAAGAAATCAAATTAAAGTTTGGAAAGGAATGAGTGAAGAGTTGGAGAAAGAGAGAAAGTATCCTCTGTGGTAAATGCTTATGCACCGGGCCAAGCCATGTGTTGGAATCCGATGAGTGTTGAGAAATGGAAAAAGAAAGGAATCATTAAAAAGACGGAGTAAAGTGGAGCGAGATTACTATGCCCTTGTTTGCCCAGAGTGGCATTTTCTTTTTTCATTGAGCCGGTCCAAGTCCTGCAAGCAGCTTGGTGAGTCTCCCACCCAGCATTGAGAGGCAGGCCTGGGCATGCCCGGACGCCAAGGTCAAACTGTGGCCGCCAAGAACGCGCACAGGGCTCAGCCTGCCCCCCAGCTGCCAGACTCTGTTTATGTTTGTTTGTTCAGTCCGTTTCCCTCTTCCTGCCTCCACAGGGATCGCCTCAGCAGCTCGGCCTCTCTGGAGGGTTCAGCAGCACACGCAGGTATCATGTTCCTCCAGGACGATGTGGATGAGATGCTACTGCTGCACACCTCCCCTCAGCATCATTATCACACTCTATATAGGGCATCAGTATACGTTAGCAAAGTATATGTTGCCACAGAATTTAAACACCTTTATGCAGGAACATTTCTTTTCTTTTTTTTGCCACAGCGTTGCATGAGAAAAGAACGAGCGGCAGCAACTGAAGGAAACAATGCACAAGCTGGTGTGAAATGGCGCACACAGGAATGTAAGCTGAGAATATGTTTGGTAACTGACTCTAGTATTTAGAGACCATTGTTCTGTCACTGCAGTGAGTCACTAACCTTTGTGTTACCTGGACAGCAAAACACACTCCAACGTATACTGGAGCAAATAAACATGGGGCAACAAACTTTTTTAGAGGACTAGCGTTTCAACAACAGGCGTGTCTCCATCAGATCTAAACAGGCAGGGGCAGAGCCAGATGTTGTAAACATTCGGGGTTCAGCCCAAACCTAGGGGGTCCAGGGGGATTTTTTCCACCATTTACGGCAGCTATTTGCACTATTTTTCAAGACGTTTATGCGCAAAAGCCTGCATGAGTTTAGATGGAGGTGGAGTATCTCTGTATACCTATGGCTGCAAAGTTTCTCTGGTGAACACCCACAGTTCTCCTAGAAGTTTCCCAGTTCATCTAGAAGTTTCCCAGCTCTCTGTGAAGGTTTACTGGTCACTCCAGAACTGGCTTTGTCATGCTGGTCTTCTGCCGCCTCATTCAGTCTCTAAAAATACCTACAAAAGAACGTCCCCCAGCCCAGCGTAATGAATAAAGAGGCCCTCCCACTGTTTCCCTGGGTATTGTCTCCATGTTGTTACACAGAGTGTGTATTGCTCACTAAGCCTGTGATGGATGTCGGATTACCCCTCTGCCTGTGTCTTCCTGACAAAGAAGCATCAGCCTGCACTGCAACAGTGGACACACACAAACTCACACAGAGGCAAACATGCAAACACACACTCCCCAAACATGCCACCGTAATCCTGAAGACCCTGCATACAATGATCTACAAATCTTTGTCCTGACCCTGACACCCTGAACACATCAGTAGCCATATGGCATTGACAGGACATTCATGCTTTTTAGAGCAAACAGTTGTGTTTTGATAGCTATTGATACAAAGACATCTTACACAAAAAGACACAAATATCTTAAAGTGCCCATATTATGAAAAAAGTTATTTTGTGTCACTGGTGCTTCCACACGCATACAAACTTGGGGGAAAAAAAAACATCCATGCTGTTTTGAGTGAGATACGGGTTTCTGAATGTAACCTGCCTTCAGTCTCCGGGTGAGCTGGTCAAAATCTGCAGGGTTTTCTACGTCACTAGCCGAAACGAGGTGGCTAAACCATGCTAGCGCTAGCATGCTAGCGGTTAGCCCCCTTGTTCTCAATGGCAAAACACTGCTACAACACACACTAGTTCACCATAATCTACAAAAGAACTACTTACATGTCCCTGTTCTGCAGGTATTCCACGCAAAGTTGGAAGTGCGCCCTCGTTTAGAAGAAGTCTCCCGGCTAATCCTGCCTTGTACTAACTGAAGTTAGAGAAACAGCTAGCTAGCTCACGTGATCCTTACCTAGCTACTGCGCATGTGCGAATCCCAACAAAGATGGTACAGAAGTGAGATGTCTCACTCTGTAGCTAAAATAGAGACCTGAACACACAGGGTGAAAAGAGGAGCTGCAGCAATGTGCAGTACAATAAAAATATGGTGTTTTTTGAAAATTAAACCATGTAAACCTATTCTGATACAATTTCAAAATACAAGTATGAATCTGAAAATGAACATAATATGGGCACTTTAAATGAAAACATATAATGCATACAACCCATAAAGAACAAGTAAAATGTCTCTGAATGCAGGAGGAAAGAATTATAAAAAGTTAATGTTCACATCAGCTCATTGATATGATCTTTTAAGTTTTTTGAAACCTGTTGAACTCAACACCAGCTACAAAACCTGAGAGCCACTCTGATGCATTTTGTCATGTTGATTTTTAATGAACTGCTATGATAATAAGATAACGTGTTTTTTACTTCTAAAGCAACTCAAAATGTCCAATGTGTTACGGTTCACACTGTTTTTTCCTCACTCTCGTTTTCTAGCTGAAAAGCCAATCAGATGAATTGGCTGTTCAACCGAAAAAAAGCCTACGCTTGGCCGCACAAACTAGGATGGTCAGCCGCCGTCAGCCCAACAAGGACGCCCAATGGTCGGCTTGGTGTGTCAAAGCCTTTACAGTGAAAGTAACAACAATCAATCAATCAATCAATCAATCAATCAATCAATTTTTATTTGTCACATGAGGTATAATTCCAGTGAAATGTAATCCCACAGGCTCCTTCATTTAGTGCTTGATTCATCATAAAGTAGAATGTGGCTGCCAGATAGGCACACTGAAATAGTCACCCGGTTGAATGGCACTGGTGAATGCCAGGTGTGTTGGAGTTCATTTTGAACTATTAACTAATGATTATTTTCATTAATCATTAATCTGCTGATATTTGTTTGGTTTGTTATAAGAGTGTAAATAGTGAGAAATGGCATCACAATTGTCCAGAGCCCAAAGTGACACCTTCACAATATTTGCTTTGACCAACAACAGTCCAAACCTCAACATTATTACTAATACCATTAATTAACATTATCAAAAGGAAATCCAGGAAATGTTTTTACATGAAAAATGACTTGCTAACTTACTTACTAACCACCTAGTTTCACATTCATTTTCTGTCATTCGACTTATTGATTAATGGACTAATGGTTTTAGCTGTACCTGTATAAACTGTTGGGGAGTTTCATTCATAACAAAACATCAGATGTTATAAACTCTTCATTTGTTTTGTGTGTAAAAATCTTAATTTGAAAAGAAACTCAAGCTGCCAGATACATGTAGTGGAGTAGAAGTATAAAGTGGCACAAAATACTCTAATACAAGTACCTCAGATTTGTACTTAAGTACAGTAATTTTTCTTGGTACATTCGAGCAGCTTTAAAAACTTCAGGACATCAGATCCTGGATGTCTGTACACATTTTTAATGTGTTTAGACTGAAAACATTCCTGTGTTAAAACAATGCGTTGGTGGGTGGGTTTTGTTTCAGGTACAGGTGAGACGATGAAATATGATCCATGTTTCCAAACTCAGATCAATTCTCTCTGAACCTCTAACCTGGAGAAAGTCATCCACATATTTATCCTTCAACCCTGATTACTGACAGTACTGACTCACAACAGACTTCTTTGATTTTTTCAACTAAAAACACACGTATACTGTATTGGACTGTAACTGTGTCTAACCTAATTTCTAATGAAGCCTCTGTAGATGTTTATTTTTGCTTTCTCTAATGATTTCTCCTTTATTTTGCTCTGTAAAACACTCAAGATGGATGGTCTTGAGTGTAAAGTGATACATAAATAAAGGGAAGCTATCACACCCATGAAAAGTAGCCTTTTTAAAGTAAAAATCTAAAAGAAGGAGCACATTGGTAAGGTGAGTGAACTTTCACAAAACCAGGACTGTAATAAATCTGGGGCTCCATCCAGCCTCTCTTTCTGTCTGCTTCACCATCCCTCCACAGCCCTAATCAACCCCACAGCCTCCGAAGACCCATTACCCCCCAGTCCTACATGACAATAGTACCAGCCGTTACCCAGGAAACAGGCCTTTCATTAACTGTGTGATAAAAAAGATGTATTTCCCCGTCTTTTTGTCCACTTTTTCACATCTTGGTTTTTTTTGGGATCCTGTAGATAAGCTTCAGCTCTCCAGGGCTCCCAGCAGCTCCCAGCAGATCCCTCACCAACATTGTTTTCCAAGACTTCCTCCAGAGGAATACCAGTGGAGTCGTGGGGCAACAAAAAGAGAACTGATATTTTCATCACTCTGTTACACACATGCTTACATATTAAATTAATTATAAGAGGCATCTCTGGGGGAACATTGTAAATTAGGGTTATATTATTCAAGCCTTTCCGGACATACCAGATTTGTTTGGCAAATATGTTTGTATTTTTCCACTTTAAACAGGAGTTTCCAATACAACTTATCACACGATGAGATTCAAAGTTTATTCTCGCTGTAAAGTCCACTCAGTAGCTGTTGTGGAGCTTTCGGTCGTATTAGATGATCTTCCTTAGCAGATGGAGATGGCCAGTTGTCGGTGAATTTTAGATGTTAAAACTTCCATTTTTCTGACCTCCCTCTGCTGTGGACGATCATGATCAGCAGCTACTATATGCACCTTGTGGTCCAACTGCTGTTTGTTTGAGTGCAAAGTCAATCTCAACTTTTAATGTAAAGTGATACTTTTGAAAGAAGAAATAACCCGTCATCACTCTTTTTTTATCTGTGGTATTTTTACACTGCGTGTTTTTTATGGTCACAGTGGCTGCTGTGCAAAAGTTAATTTAAGCCAAAATGGACGAGAACTCCTTAAAGAGGTCAGAAAAATTGAAGTTTGAACATCTTTGAACATACAGTCTAAGATAACGTGATGTGATTATAAGCTCCAGAGCGAGTAGATCTTGTGGTTTTGTCAGCTGTCTTATGATGGTGTAAAAGTCAAGTCAAACACAACACACACGACACAAATCGCAATCTAACATCATTGGTTTATGTGGCAGAATAAAGCAGTTTTAGAGTGAGAAGAATTGTGTGTTTGTGGCATGAAAATGTTCAAATGTAAAAATATCAAATATGTGCACAATATCTCCGGCTATTAGTAACCTTCCTCACTTCAGCTGAATCCGACTGTAATTGCTGCACCATCGGGTGTTGGCGTTTAGCGCTTTCAGTTTGCAGCGTTTCTGGGTTGGAACAAGCAGTAAGGGTTAGCGTTTCACCAGGAGGCTCCTCTTACCTGCAGCCGTCAGTAGGGCCAGGGAATAATACCTGCATCAGGTTACCACAGGCCTCTCATCTAACCAGCCTGCCACATTATAATTATATAGCCCTGCAATCCAGCTGGAGAGCTAAGTCCAGCAGGCAATAGCTGTCCAGGGGGGCTTGCAGGGAGCTCAGGTTTGGGGGGAGGAAGGGGAAACGTCAGCTCTCCTTTCCCGGAAAAGCACTCGGGCTTGGGCATGAAGATGCAGGATCCTGCTCTTCCAGCAGAGTGTCAGGTGTCCACCGTACAGAGGTGTAGTGTTACAGCACTTTATCTTTGCCCTTCATCTCTCAGCCATCATTACCTCATCAGCGACCACAGACAGACACGCTCACTGACAGAGAGTCTGTTCACCACCCTGGGGGGACACAGGCTTCTTAAATTCTACGTATTTGCATTTGATTACATGCCGCTATTCATCCGACTCTCTAAACGCGAGCCACCTTGCTAATCTGCAGCAGGGTCAGAGAAAGACGGTGTGGTCTACAGCGGGGCAGACAGGCGGTGATATATGGGGCCGTGGGACACTTGTCCCTGTTAGACCCCACACCAACCCAATGAAGGACCACAGATCCAAGCGCCATAGGGAACAAGAGTCTGACTGAGCACAGACAAAGACCTGAAAGAGAAACCCAGCCACCCCCAGCTACTATTACCCATCCACTGCCTGATCACAGCAAGGGCCCGAAAGAGATGAGCAGGAAAAGACCAACGTAAATCTCCCGTACAGACACACTAAAGCAAAGGGGGGAGGGCAAGACAGCAAGCAGAAGAAAACAAGTGGCTCTAACCATGCTAGCTGCTCTGTGATGCTAAAATCAGCATGCTGACATGCTCACAATACATGTTGACATGCTGATGTTTAGTTATAATGTTGACCATGTTAGCATGCTAACATTTGCTAATTATCAGTAAACACAGAGTCCAGCTGAGGCTGATAGGAATGCCATTAGTTCTGCAGGTATTTGGTCATAAACCAAAGAATTGTACGCATTCAAATGTTGACCTGACGTTGGCACTAGATGAAAAGTCAGAGGATCACCAAAGTTATTACAAATCATCCTGATGGGAACATGAATGATGAACCACATTTCATCACAATCCATGCAATAGTTGTTGATATACAATAACAAGCGTTTATTCGCAATAGCTGCAAACACAGAACACACAAAGTTGCTGTGGCTATTGGGTGGAGAAATTTTTGTGGACTGACCAACCGACAGAGACATAAAGCTGCTGATCGCTGCTAAAAAAACAAACCATTTAAATCTTATGATGATCACTAAAGTCAGCAGGATTCATCCTCTGGAGAACTCAAATGTCTTCACATCCATCCACAAAGGTTTATACCAATCTACCACACAGATATAGAGATATTTGACTAAAGAAAATGTTGACACTACAGGAAAAGTCAGAGGATCCCCAAAGTCATTAGAATTCATCCTCTGGAGAACATGAACATCTGAACCAAATGTCACAGCAATCCATCCCATTGTTGTCAACATATTTTACTCTAAACCACAAATGTCAACCTCATGGTGGTGCTAAAGGAAACTTCAGAGGATCACCAAAGTCAGTGGGATTCGTCCTCTTGGGATCATGAATGTCTGTACAATATTCCATGATAATCCATCTGATAGTTGTTGAACTATTTCAGTCTGGACCAAGGGCAGACCTGCTAGCATGGCTAAAATAAGTAGAATATATAATTTGGACAAGCAAGATGCAGATGCAGTTTTCTTTTATTGTCAAAGAAAAGTGAAAAAAGAAAAACAGGAAAGTAAAAGAATGCATACAGTGTCTCTGACTTGACAGAACAATCATGAGGTAAAACGCCATTGTTATGCTTTAAAAGCGTTGTTTGATGAGCGGACACACAAACGTTTCATGGGAAAGAGTCCTTTCTCCCGTCAGAGTGTATTCACACCTCATAATACACAAACTAGTGAAACTGGTGTCTCTAAAGTAAACTGCATAAAGAGACGCCTACAACTGCAAGTAAAATATAACAAGTATCGCTGTACATTGATTGCACTTTCACACATTTTAAAGGAAAACAGGAGCAATAAGTATTCGCAGTGATTTGGATTTAGTTAACCAACAACACATATCCAAGCTGCATCAGATCTTTTGTTTTTTTAAAAAAAAAAGACATTTCCTCTTTGTAATAAAAAACACTGCCACCCTGTCGAGTCCCAAGTGTTTTTCTTGGCACATAGAAGGTCAGGTATTCATTTACAGGCACCGTGGCCTTTTTCATAGTGAGCTTTTTAAGGTCTTAATAGTTCTTGGTTGGAGAATTTTGCCTCAAGCTGTTTAAAATTTTACACTGCTAAGTATCAAAGAAAGTGGTTACTAAATACTACTTCTACAAGGAATATTTCAGTCTGATATGAAATAAAACATCTCTGTTCACTCTCCCTTGAAAAAAAAAAGCAACTTATCCTGCCTAATAATTATTAATCTAGTTAAACTGTTACTAATTATTTTTGAAAAATGCATACAGAGAATAGTTAGTACCAAAACCCCATGCAAAAAAACAACCTAATAGAGTAAATCACTCCTACATCAAACATCATTTGGCAAATATGTCAATATTCATCATCATAGTGCTGCTGTCATAGTATTTACATATTAAAAACAATTCTCAGCAACTTCTCTGTCAGTAGTCGTGTTTCCATACATGTATTTTAAGCATTGCATTAGAAAAGGTGTATGAAAAAAAAAAATGTTCTTCCTCACTCTTGAGATGGTTTTGCCTTTGTGGAAAAACAGTTGATGCTCTACATGGGACAGTGAAACGCCTTTGCCGAATAAGTTCTGACATAGCGAGCATTTAACTCACAGGACTGATCAGCTGTTTCCACTGTCAGCTTCTTCCTGGATATTCCCGTAATGTGTCTTCGTCTCCGGACAGCATGAAACAGAAAAATTAAAACCAATTTCTGAAAACCTCTCTCGTAGATGCTATATAGCCAAGGCGACTCTTTTTGTTTCTGGTTAGCAACCTCCACTTGTTCTACTCTGTTTGCTGGCGGATTACAGCCTAACTACAGTGTAGCCTAGTTCTTTTTCGCACTAAACCAGTTGATGGAAACACGCTTTCACATTTCTATTTTGCAACATTTGAAATCCCCTTAAAATTTGCTGGACGATTGAATGGAAACAAGACTAATCATAGCCTTGGCCTTACACCTGCTGACACCACTGGGTTATTACTTCCTATTTAAAAACTGTGGATCAGTTGTTGATCAGTTAGGCCTGATGTACAATAAACAAAATTATGATATAAACAAAGACCATGATGTGTCATTCTGAAGGCCTGGTAACACCCGCATTTAAAAGAAAATTTAAATGGAATCTCTCGCTTTGGTGACATGAATTAATGCAAATATATATGTAATAACATATTTCAATTTGCATCATTGACCAATAGCAGGACATCCTGACGGAGTTGACTTTGAGGGAACAGAGAGCCAAAATGGAGGAAGCTATCTTAGCTTATTAGCTGTGTGTTACCATTCAGTTTTACTGAAGCTCCTCTGTCAGAGTATAAACTGGTTTGCTATAGACTTGCTAACAGTGGATGTATTATACACACTGGATACCAGAGTCCAAGATGGTGTCCATTTAATTGAATAACAATTGATTGCAGAGAACAGCCCATAAAGTGTGGCCCAGTGCACATGCTCATGCTGTCTTGATACATCTATGTTGCTAACTGACAGTCACTACGTCACCAAGCTTCTATAACCAAATATTTTGTGAAGGCTGTTTAACTTTTCTGTGCCCTCTCTGGTGTGACCAAGCCCTAATTCTGAAAATCAGTTTTCGTTTGTCTCCAGTCATTTCATAGTATGATAGTTTTGTTTTCCCCGTGATGATGTGAACTGCTGCTGTACACTGTGGCATTTTGTTCTCAGTAGGCATTGGGAATGTACTTCCTGCATGAATCAGCATCAAAATGTAATTCTAAAAATACTTTAAACATATCGAAAAACACAAAAAGGGATGCTCGAGTGTAAAAAACAAAGTCTGTTATTCCTAAGTGAGTTTTCAGTGTGAAAGAAGACCAACTATTCCTCAAAGGAGGTTGTCAATCCGGGTGCTCGGGTCTCCCCCTAATGAGTCTCCGAGGTCAAACAGCTGGTCCAGGTTGACGGTGGAGCTACAGAGGAAATCATTGCGACCCTGTTCCTCCTCTTCTGGCCAGGGGCTCTCCAGGAAGGCGGTGGCGAGGAAGGTCTCCTCATCAAAGTCTGACACGTCATTATTCCTTCGGGTCTCCACCAACACGTGGATGTCCGCTGTCCCTGCGGGGGCTTCGACAGGAGAGATGTGGGTCCCCCGCACTGTCAGGTCCTCCTCTTTCATGATGGGGCTCAGAGCTTCGCCTCCCACCAAACTGAGTTCCCCGCTGAGGGCCGAGTCCAGCAGGGCATCCCAGTCAAAGTCCCCTTTCAGAGGTCCGATCTCCTTCTGTTCGTCCGTGGAGAGAAGTGGGGAGCTGGAGCGCCGGGGGGCTTTGGCCCCGCCATTCCTTGAACCCAGTTTCCTCTTGTGCCCACCTCTTCCCCTCAGCACCGGCCAGGACCCCAGCATGGTCCCTTCAGCCAGATGAGGGTCCCAGTTCTGGTCGGCGCCAGTAGCCTCTTCGAACTCCTGGAGAAGCCGCTGTGACTCAGGGTTGATGCACAGGCCATCCTTAACTCCTGTTGGGCTGCAGGGGCCTCTGGACTGGGGCTGCAGGTTGACCCTGAGCCTGTTCTGCAGGGCCGGGTTGATCTGGACCGGTGGCATCCGCTTCTTCTTATAGGCGCCGCTCAGGAGACGCTCAGCGTACTGCGGGTCAATCTTCCAAAAACCACCCTTCCCTGGCTCGTCCTTCTGCCGCGGCACCTTGATGAAGCACTTGTTGAGCGAAAGGTTGTGTCGAATGGAGTTCTGAAAATAGAGAATCATGTCTTCACATGATGCTGGTTTCATCAAACAAAGCCTTAATTTGGACACCACCTTAAAGGAATGGTTTTAATATTTTGGGAAATATGCATGTTGTATACTATTCTTAGATGTTCCGATTAATACCACTTTCATGTCTATATGGTAAATAAGAAGCTACAGCCAGAAGCTGGTTAGCTAAGCTTAGCATAAAGACTGGAAACAGGGGGAAACAGCTAGCCTGGCTCTGTCCAAAGGTAATAAAATCCACCTAACAGTACAGCTCACTGACTAACATGTTATATCTTCTTTCTGTTTAAACATGAAGTGTAAGAAGTTGTGGTTTACCAAAGCAAACCAAACTTTACTTAAGTGAATCTCACGGGACATGAGCAATGTGAACCTGTCTGGGTGAAACCAGTATATAGACGGTTGCTATGGCAATTGGAGGTGCTATTGCATCGGCTCACTGGAGCATGGACACAACAGGAATTTAGTCAGGATTTAATTTGTCAAAGTCTGGTCATTTCTTAGTGGGGCTATTATGGGTTTTTTGTAATTCTTGCTGCTATAGCCCCACATTTAGTGCCCCCTATGACATACTATGAATACTCCAGGACGTCACTGGGTCAAGAAATAGTTTGACGCATAACCTCCAATATAACCACAACTTTTTTACACTTGGGTTTTTGTACGGTGTAAACAGACAAGATATTACATGTTAATCAGTGAGATTTTGTGGTGCTGGTAAGTGGATTCTGTTACGCTAGGCTAGCAGTTTCCCCCTGCTTCCAGTCTTTATGCTAAGCTAACTATGCAGCTGCTGGCTGTAGCCTCATATTTACCGTACACAGACATGAGAATGGCTTCAATCTGAACATCTAACTCTCTGCAAGGACGCAAATTAGGCCAAATGTTGAATTATTCCATTAAAGAGAAGCTACCTTTAAGATGACTGTGCATCAGCCTGTATTAGGGTATAGAAAGTAGAGATGACAGAGCACCAAACATCACATTAATGCACTGTGTATCCTTGCATTCATCCCACTGCCCCCCCTCCCCCTTCTTCACTCAAGTCTACATCAGAAAGCAGTGACCCGATGAACTTTGTTAAATATTATCTGCCCCGTGTACTGCTTTACAATAACAGAATGCTCTGAAACGCCTGAGCCAGACACTGAAACACGGGAGTGCAGCTAACTGCTTCATCAATCATTTATCCAGCTAAATTAAACCTTTTTCCTGAAAATTCCTGCCCTTTGGAGGGAGAATCTTCTGCTGCCTCTCCTCTTCGTCCTCCATCACTTGTTTCTGCTCAAGGAAAACCAGTGCGCAAAATAAGCAATGTGATCAAAATAAGAATCAAGAGCATTGTTGTTTTCTATTAAGGCTTTATGCAGCTGAGGGAAGTGAGGGAAGTGTTGTTGGCCTCTGGAGTTATTAATTACCACCAGCTAAGTCACTAATACTTCAGAGTGTGGCAGCATGACTCTCACTATTTTGGATTTACTTCTACTGTACTTTAAATAGAAATAATTCGAGTTCCCAGCTGTGATTTGACCGCAAAGAAACTCATTTTCATACAATGGAAATTGTGTTTGAAATGCAAATCCTTTAACTGTGTGTGGGGGGTGATTTGTATGTGTGTGTTATTTTTACAGTCTATGGTGTGTATGTGTGTGTGTGTGTGTGTGTGTGTGTGTGTGTGTGTGTGTGTGTGTGTGTGTGTGTGTGTGGGCTTGTTTAACTATATTCGTGGGGTCCAAAAAACGGGAGTCCAGTATACTTGTGGGGTCCCGACAGCTTTGTGGGGCCAAAATACTGGACCTCACAAGTTTAAAGGGCTGTTTGAGGGTTAAGACTTGGTTTTAGGATTAGGGTTAGAATTAGGTTATGGTTAGGGTGAGGGTAAGGGTTAAGGTTAGGCATTTAGTTGTGGTGGTTAAGGTTAGGGTAAGGGGCTAGGGAATGCATTATGTCAATGACGGGTCCCCACAAAGATAGTGCCACAAACCTGTGTGTGTGTGTGTGTGTGTGTGTGTGTGCGCGCGCGCGCGTGTGTGTGGTCCATACCTGCCAGGTGGGGTCAGCGTGTCGGTAGTAGCAGAAGTTGTCGGTGATCCACTTGTAGATGCAGGACAGAGTGATCTTCGCCTTCTTGCTGGCCTGCATGGCCATGCAGATGAGCGTCGCGTACGAGTACGGCGGCTTGATGTGCGCGTTGGTCTTGTAGTCCACCTCGTCGGGGCAGTGGCCGTGAGCCACGATGCCGGGGAGAGACTGCAGTCTGCTGTAGGCAGCCGCCGTGGGCTTCCCCGGGGTCAGGGGCATGCCGATGGAGGCGGGGTCCCCGGCCAGAGGGGAGGCCGGGCCATCGGAGCCGAGCGGCTGGTGGCCGAACAGGTGCGGCTGGTGGTGGGCCTGCTGCGGCACGTTGGCACCGAGGATGGAGAACTCCTGCAGCCACTGGAGGCTGGTCAGGCTGTCGTCCAGGTTGACGGAGCTGCAGCTGCTGATGCTGCTGCTGTTGTGGACGCTGTCCCGCTCCTCAGCCTGGGCAGCGGCGGTCACCACCTCCTCCTCCAGCCCCACAGAGCCTTCGGCACAGCTCAGAGACAGCATGGCTCTCTCTCTGTCACCCAGCTCCTTCTCCTCCTCCCCCTGCCACCGCCTGACAGGACCGAAAATATATACACCCAACTTCAACAAAGTGCGAAAGGGCAGGACAATGGTTGCCCTATTTGAAAACAGAGCCCCTGTGTGTTGTGCGTAAAGTGAAAGACATTCAGATTTCCAATTCCCATTTAAATCCAGTAGCAAGACTGTCACCTGGATGGATGCATGTGTAATGAGAACATGTGGAAGCTAAAACTTGAGAATATCCTGAGAATCTTAAGCCCCTTGTCTCTTTTCAGTCTCCATGTCTCAGAACTTTCCTGAAAAACTCTAGTGCGCCATGACGCTCAGCGCAGAAAAAAGCGCACGTCATTACTAACGGCGTCTGAAGGATTTAAACCCAAACAAATGTATAACTGGTTAAAGAACTTAAACGTAAACTTAAAAAAAGACTATCACCTGTGTTATTATAATTTAAATGGATTGTGTGTGTCACCTTTGAGGACATTTGCACACTTAGGACGTTTTACGCGTAAAATCCGCATCTTTAGGCTTTAACTACAATTAAAACCAAAGTGCTAATTATTTTTACATTCAATATTTTAATGAAATTACATAATATAATATAGGCTAATTTTAAGTGTAGTGAAATATATTGTTTATTATTTAATAAACGTATTAAAATTAAACCGTTATAATTAAAGTTGACCCGATATTTCAGGCCTTGTGAACAGTTTACAAGTGTAATATATATTCAGGGGATAAATGACTGAATCTTTTTATAATAAAGTTAAAAACTCACCTTCTGTCTGCTGTTATGTTGAGTATAGAGACCTTTTAAATCCCAAAGGAGCAGCACGTATTGAACGTTCAGCCTCAGCCTGCTTGAGGTGCACCTGCTTAAACTTTAAAGGGAAAGAAAGATAAAGAGGAATTCCTGTGGACGGTGTTTGGCGCGGTGTTGGGCGCTTCTTCTGCTCTGTGGAGGTCTTTCTAACGGGTGTCAGCGGGCTACAGGATCCGTCGGGGAGCCAGTTTAATACCTGGTGCAGGAGGTTTGTCCAGCAACCATAGAAACGGTACACCCCCCTTGTAAACAGCTTCCCGGTCCTCCATTGGCCTGCTGGTTTCTATAGCGCTTCATTTTTAATCACTCTCAAGTCAACTGAGGCTGCTGCCGCGCAGGTTCTCAAGCTGAGGCCCGGGGACCCAACAGGGGACCTTTTTACTGGAGCAAACGGAGGATTACTGTAATTCTACAGTCATTCAACTCTAGATATTGAATTAATTTAAGGACATAAAAGATTGTGGCCTACATATATCTTTTATTTTGACATGTGTTGTAGTGAACTGCTGAATATGAAGGTACAAATGTCAGCAGCATTTTTTAAATATGCAGTGGTGGAATGTAGGTAGCCTGTCTCAGAGGCAAATACTGTAACTTTTTACTCCACTAGACTTCATTTATGTAGCAACTTTACTGTTTTATATTCAGATTAACATTTTGCATATTACTTTATAACAAACATATTGTTGAAGCTAAGAAGACTTCTGTACTTTTACTTAAACATGTTTTTACTGTAAATGCAGGACTTTTACTTGTAATAGAGTAGGCTACTTTTACATTGTGGTAAATGTAGTTTTGCCCGCTTGTCAGCTTGTTTGTCCACATTCTGCACACATAATGACAATAGGAGAAGAAAACCGTTCTGGCTTCATCTCTGAATATATTTATAAGTGACAAACAAAAAGTTGGACCCAGAGTTTGGACTTACGGGATGTGTGTGTGTGTGTGTGTGTGTGTGTGTGTGTGTGTGTGTGTGTGTGTGTGTGTGTGTGTGTGTGTGTGTGTGTGTGTGCAGGAATGTACTTTTGAAAGGGAGAGAAAGGCGAAACAAAAAGGTTTGGCCCCCTGAACGTTGTATTAGTGTGGCTGAGTAGTTTCCTGAGGCCCCTCACAGAGACAACTGTAAAGCAATAAAAAGGCATCCTCATCTCTCGAGTCCTGACGTCTCTTTAAAGTTGGACATGGAGCACCGAGCGCTTCTGACGACTGCTGCCTTTAACGGATCAAAAACTCCACAGTGTTTTATCTTCTCCGCTGATCACAGACACTGATCCGAGAGAGATTAAACTAATCAGATTTAACTTGACTGCTCTTGAGGTGGCAGTTCACCTCACTGCCGAGGTGCCCGTAAGCAAGGCCGTCCTCCACAGCGCTGCGGAGGAGGGTCTGGCTAGTCCACACAGCATTCCGGGATGGGAGAAAAACGTGCTGTGATTTATTGCCATTTCTTTAAACCAATCACAATCATCTTGGACAGCGCTAAGCACCAGGCAGAGCCACTGTGCCGCTGCAAAATAGCCTCGGGAAGGAACTTGTTTTGGTGCAACAGAAAACTCAGATTGGACCGTCTAGCTAGCTGTCTGGATCTACCCTGCAGAGATCTGAGGCGCAGTTAACAAAGCAGTTAAAATTACAACACAAAGAAAGCGTGAGGTAACGGACATCCGGCCGAAAAAAGCCAGCGTAATTTCTGGCGGCAAAGAAGCAATCCCGGAAGTGGGACGTCGTGGATACACTACCGAACCCCTAACTGCTCGAGGCGCCATCCTGTGAGGCAGCCCCCTCTCTCTGATCTTTCCACACATAATGCATGTGTACACCACATTTATTAGGGGTTGGGGAAACTGATACATCCTAGTATCGTGATATTTCCCATGGCAATACTGTTTCGATAAACGGAGTATTGATCTTTTATTTTAACTTTTTACACAAGGGTTAGACAGTGTTGGTCAGTTTGTCTGCTTGATAATCCCATTTTGCAGCAATAAAATTGCAGGTTGTTCTCATGAACCATTTGTACATATAGCTACGAAAAAGTATGTATTCCATGTATTTTTTGCTATATGCACCACAGTGACTGTTGCTGTATAACAATGCTGTGGTCCGTGAATGGGGGAGGTCGGGAATGTAAGCTGGGTCATAAAACACAGGGCTTTTTTCTAATCTTTACTAGTTGTTTTGGTGCCTAAACTATTGGCGCTGCATGACGCTCTTTTTGTCGGCTAATCTCAACTAGCAACGGCCTCTGAAACGACAGTACACTAAAGCCGACTCCCAGTAACCTTTTCTCAGACTATTAAACTTTACTGTCATTGTGGCCGGTTGTCACGTGACCAGCCAGCAGTCGCTGTAATTTTGTAGGATATCTTATGAATGGATGAGCTTAAGTTTTCGTACAATATTATACAAACCCGTTCAAGAAAATGCGTTGAAATTTAAAATGAGATGAACGTGAGTGTCTTTTTAGATAAAACAAATGTTGACAAAGTTTTCCTTTGGGGACATAATTTGAAGTTGGAAAATGGTAATAAATTGCAATGTATCGCAGAATATTGCAATATGTTTTAAATCGCAATGATATTGTATTGTGACATAAGTATCGTGATATAATATCGTATCGTGGGGCGTCTGGTGATTCCCACCTTACACCAACCTCCCACCTTGGTATACAGTATGGGTTCTATTTGGGCCTGTGTGTAAATATAGATATCAATATTATGTAATATTATATTATTAATATGCTGGATTAATCAATAATTAATTAATTAATTAAAGTATGCCTCCTTTTTTCTTAATGCTCTGTTACATTTAGTGTACATATTTGCAGAATTCTGAAGAATTCTGATTTGTTACTTAGATAAAAGTAATACAGCAATATAAAAATATAAAAAATACTACAAGTAAAAGTCCTGCATTCAAGAGTAGTCATTATGTTATTTATTGGATTATTATTACTAAAGGATCGATGTTAGAGCAGCATTTTTCTGTGGTAGCTGTTCAAGGTGGAGCTAGCTCTAACTACTTCATATACTATGGGGAGTTTGTAATATGTGACAGTGCATCATGTTTTATAAATTCTTCATATGTTTTGTATATCAAATTTTGATTTGTAAAGTAAAGCTGTCAAATAAATGTAGTGCAGTAAAAAGCACATTATTCACCTCGGATATGTAGTGGAGTAGAAGTATAAAGTTGTGTGGCCGGTTTGGTTCAGTGGGTAGAGCAGGCGCACATATACTTGGAGGTTTATGCCTCGACGCAGGATTCGAATCCGACCTGTGACAATTTCATGCATGTCTTCCCCCTCTCTCTCCCCTTTCTCACCTAGCTGTCCAGTCAAATTAAAGGCGAAAAAGCCCCAAAAAATAATAATTAAAAAAAAAGAAGTATAAAGTTGCAGAAAATGTAGTACTTCCAAAATGTACATAAGTACAGTGCTTGTGTAAATGCAATCTAGTTACTTTACAGTGCTAAAAGGAGGCAAAGACAAAGTAAATCAAACAACAAGGTCAAGATTAGAAGACATGCAGACTGGAGGTTCACTGGCTGATAGAAACACAATCAAACCAGTAAAACCAGTCAGCTCAGGAAACAGGTCCTTATTTCACTCCTGACGTCCTTGTTTCTGATCACAACATGCGTCTGTAGTCACGTCTCATTGTTCAACGAGACAAAGCCTTCAGACGGCTCCCAGCCCCCCCACACATCACCTCCAGCCGGGGTCAGAGCGGGAGCAGCCGACCACAGCAGCCTCACAGAGAGGAGAGAGGAGAGAGAGGAGAGAGGAGAGCGAGAGGAGAGAGAGAGAGGAGAGAGAGGAGAGAGAGGAGAGAGGAGAGAGGAGAGAGGAGAGAGGAGAGAGGAGAGAGAGGAGAGAGGAGAGAGAGGAAAGAGAGGAGAGAGGAGAGAGGACAGAGGAGAGAGAGGAGAGAGAGGAGAGAGAGGAGAGAGGAGAGAGAGGAGAGAGAGAGGAGAGAGGAGAGAGAGGAGAGAGAGGAGAGAGGAGAGAGGAGAGAGGAGAGAGGAGGCTCAGGGAGGCAGGGGGGTTACAGATAGACAGATGTAGATCAATGCATAAAAATATGAAGCAGACAAGTGTCTTTCTTAATTATATAAACGCAAGATATATTGCAGGCTCAGAGGGTCGATCTGCAAGAAACATAACAGAAGAAAAATGTTCGATTCTAAATATAAAAAATTGCATTTAATATTCTTACACTCATTTGAAAATTACTTACAACAAGATGACTTAAACAGTTGTAGCCCACAGAGTTCCCTGGTAATTAAAAGCTATAAAACCAGTTGAAATGCAAATACTTCTACACTATACCACTACAAATACAGGTCCACAGCCCTAAATGAGTTCACGTGTGCTCTATAACACATGCAGACAAAACCTGCTTGAATGATAAAAACAACCACGTACCTCCAAAGAGTCAACTTTTCACGGTGTCAGAAAAACAGCCCTGTTTTCAGCCTTGTGACGATACATTTATTAGTTGATCCAAAAGGCTTTTTAAAGAGTTTATTTTGCTTAAGTTTTAAAGGAGAGTAATTAGACTTTAAAGGAGTATGCTACAGCTAATGTTACTTACTGTTACCTACTTGTAAACCCTGTAAGCATAAGAGAGAAATGTAGGAGAATCTTCTCAACACATAAAGGAACACGTCATCCTTCAGTTTATCACAAACATTCAACATCAACACATCTGGAGATACATGGTTTTCACTGGACAGGAAGGGGGTTGAAAAAGCTACTGTATAATCTGTAAAGTAACTAACGCTGTCAGACAAATATAGTGGAGTAAAAAGTACAATATTTACCTCTGAGATGTAGCGGAGTAGAGATATAAAGTAGTATATTACATAGTACCTTGAACTTGTACTTGAGTAAATGTAGGCTACTTTGTTACTTTCCTCTTCTGCTTTTAGTTTGTAGTTTTGCACTGTTGGTCAGGCCTCACTTTGGTCAGGAATTATCAAAGTCATGTTCCACTTTCTTCTTCAATTTAATAGACAAGTGATCAATCATTAATTGAATTGGCAGGTTAATCAATAATTAAACATAATGACAGAAGACATACGGCAGCTTGAAATCAGTTTTATGAAGCTGTAGTTTGAGTTTTTTGAGAATGATTAAAATCTAATGAGGTCCTGTATACCTGCCCACTAGAGTTATATGTATGTATTACACATATATATATATGTGTAATGATTACAAGTCTTTAAACTGTAAATCTAGTTAATGTGACTTGTTTTGACCTGTTTTGTGTTCAGAGGTAATGTCAGCTGTTGCACAGACGAGGGCGTCAGATACCATTTAATGACAGAATGAAGTGTACTATCTGACTCAGAAGCTGTGTCTCAGTGGATCGATGTTTTTTCATATACCTTCATTGGAAAGTGATTTAAAGAAAGTGTATAAAGGAAATGTTAAGCTTAATAATGAGGTAACTACAAAATACCTTATTTGGCATCATAAGTGCCAGATAAAGACCATATTATACAGTGGTGCTCATAAGTTTATGAACCCATGCTAAAGTTGACTAAAAGGAGGAATAAAAAAAAATCTTTTTTTGGAAATTGATCTTAATGCCTTAATTAAAAAAAAATTGGAAAACTCCAACCTTTAAGGACACCAATTTCCTTTGTGAATGAATAATGTATCGTAAATAAATAAATGTTCTTACTTAAAATACAGGGGGCATAAGTATTCACACCCCTATGTTAAATTCCCATAGCAGATTTTTATTTTTAAAGGCCAGTTATTTCATGGATCCAGGATACTATGCATCCTGATAAAGTTCTCTTGGCTGTTGGAATTAAAATAGCCCCACATCATCACATCCCCTTCACCATACCTCCACATCATCACATACCCTTCACCATACCTAGAGATTGGCATGGATGTATTTCAGTTAGCCTAATAGCTGGTTTGATTTGCATTGAGAGATGATTTTATGGAAAGTACCCCATGCCAATCTCTAGGTATGGTGAAGGCTATGTGATGATGTGGGGCTATTGTAATTCCAAAGGCCAAGGGAACTTTATCAGGATGCATAGTATCCTGGTTCATAAACTTATGTTCACAAACCAAACAATAAAACGATTAATGGAGAAAAGCATCAGCAGATTAATCCAAAATGAAAATAAGCATTAGTTAATAGTTCAAAATGAGCTCCAGCTCAACCAACTACAAAGGTTAAATCCTGCATTTACATGAATGCACGAGTAATAACAGTCTACTGATATAATATATAATAGTATAACTGTCACAGGGGACATTTTTATACTACCTTTTCATGATAATTTTTAAGCCTGCGTACTTTTACTGAAGAAACATTTTCAATGCAGAACCTTTACTATAACAGAGTTTTACAGCGTGTTATTAGTACTTTTACTGCAGGAAAGCCAGACGCAGGAGCAGAAGTCAGAATCAATACAGAATTTGTCTTGGTGGTTTGGTGCATAACAATAAAGATCAAGAGACATACTATAAAATAAAAATGTACAATAGAAAATGTGAAACAAATTTAAGAAATACATAACAATATCTGTTTTTAAAGTGGAAAAGCTGTAAAGTTTTGTGCAGGGGTGTGCATGGATTGATAGCCACATTATGAACTCCAACATGTGGTGAAAACAAACAGGACTCTCTGTGACAAAGCCCACTTTTGAGGAGACAGTTTCATGTTAAACATTCACTCCAGAGCTTTAACAAAGCCTCTTTACTTTTATGTTCTTGTTTTGGTGGAGAAATGTCCTTTAACCAATCAGAGAGCTGATCTACAGACATCAGAACAACAACTCCAGGAAAAAGAAATGAAAGAAAACAGCATTCAAATGATATGTAAGATATTGTACCGGCCAATCACTGCTCTTCATTACACACTTCCTGTTAAAGCTTAAAACATTTAAATCATTGACCCAAAACTGTGCAACAGTTTTTCATCAGACATGTTCTCTTCAAAGCCACCAGACTCCTTTGACAAAAATCTGAATTTGTTTTAGGTGTCTAAAATACAGTACATTTAGCTGCTGACCCCGTCCACAGCAGTACATTGGTTATAGCTTCCAAGTAGGTACTCCTGCATGCAGGTAATACACTGACTTTGGATAAGTACAACTACAACTCATACCACCCCACTTCAATATATCCAAACTATCCCTTTAAAACTGTCAGTCTTTGTCCAGGAGGGTCCTGTTTCTCCAGCACCAAACACCCTTCATCAAACACCCACCATTCAGGTAATAACACCTTCCAACAATACATAATTCATAGACTTCCTCTGTAAGATGTGCTTCCACCTGCACCACCGCTGAATTATTGAGAAAGAGAGCCGGTCAGCCTGCAGGCCAATAAGAGCTGCATTCACTTGATAAGCAGGTAAGTGTTGAGTTATCAGGAGAACCATTCACTGGTCCAGTCAGTCCTCAGTACATCAGGAAGTTCCACACGTGTCACATCAGGAGGCCGACTGCCTTAGGATGTCCCAATTAAAATGCTGATGATGAAATAGATCTTTAAAGACACACAATTTCATTTTATTTTATTTGCATGTACCTTAGTTTTTATATAAATCCTGCAGCTTCCTCAGAATTTAGTTTTCCTTTTGATGTGTAATTGAAAATTATTTTAGATAAAAAGATAACTTAAAGATAATTCAAAACTTTTTGCAAAACAAACAAACACATAACTGCATATGACACTTCATGTTACCTGTGGGCTGCATAGTATATGGTGCAATATAATAATAATAATATTATTATTATAGGCCTAGTATAACAATATTGGCTAGTACAGCAGTATAACAGAATATCAAATGAATATGGTACAGTAAAGTAGTAAAGTATAGTACGGTATATATATATAGTATACAATAATCTCTACTAATATGATATATTTAAAAAGATATAGTAGAACATAAAATAAATATACAAATATTTACAGTTAATGTGTTTAGCTCATATACTGTACCTGCCAAACGAAGCAGCCAATCAGTTCTTTGAATTCAAGCCCGAGATCCAATCAAACAAATGACGTCAGTATAACGGACATGAATAAATTCGCGTGGACAACCGAAACGAGGGCGGGGAGGTTGTTAACTGTACTCTGCTTGACTCCACTTATCGGCGGTGTCTCTGAGTCTTAAAACAAGCGCACTAGTTAGTTTAAACGCGTCAGCCAATCGGCGCTTCTCTAGTACTATCTTCGCTGCGGAGCCGTCCAATCAGGAGCGCCCTTCTCTTTGTTGTTGGTGATGACATGAAAATATTGTTGTTGCTGCTGGTGGAGGCTGCGGAGACTCAGCGGTGGGAGACAGGCAAGCAGGCAGGACTGGGTTTGAAGGATTTGAGGCGTTCGGAAAACTCGATCCAAGTGAAGATTTCATTTATTTAGTTGTATTTTCGACTTTAAAGCAACTGCGTGTTGCGGGGAAAGCGGTCATGTCGGTGAATATGGACGAACTCAGACATCAAGTCATGATCAACCAGTTTGTTTTGACGGCTGGATGCGCCGCCGATCAGGCGAAGCAGCTTCTACAAGCGGCCCACTGGCAGTTTGAGGTGAGACTGAACGTTTCGTCTAGCCTGCTCTCATAATGTCTGACCGCTTATTGAATATTCCAGCTGTACACGAGCTGTCGACACATTTAAATCAACTCCTCGTGTTGGTTATTTCGAGTATTTTGTGTCCTGCTTTACGACCATGCGCTCCTGTAGCTAACATAAGCTAAGTTAGCAGCACTGAGGACGTGGTACTTGGTCGTTTTTTTTGTTTACATTCTAGACAGGAATTCACCGTGTCATTGCCAGGCTAATTGTTGTTAGCCTAGCTGCTAGCCGCCTCTATAAAACAATATGGTCGCTCGAGCTTATTGTTTTATGATTCAGTGGCTGTTATCGAAAAACAAATAGCTTCATGTCAAATCACTGTTGCCATCTTGTCTGATAACATGTTCTCATCCATTACTCACTGATTATAAACTACAGGTTTGGCTTGTTTGTTCAGATCAAATCTCACAGGATGATAAACTAAAACTGCACCCTTCCTGCTGAACGGGTCGAAAACAATCCCTCAAATCACATTTCATGTTATTTAACTAGTCAGAAGAAAAAATATTTCTAGAATTTAATAATATGTGCTGAACTGCTAAAACCACTGATTATTTTACTTTTTGCTAATTGTACAAGTGGAGATCAGTTGTGGAATGTAACTCAAGTATTACAAATCTGTACTTTTGAGTATTTCCATTTCATGCTACTTCATACATGCTACTTCGTACTCCAACTACATTTATCTGAAAGCTTTAGTTACTTTCCAGATGACAGTTTTTCATCCCCTTCCTGTCCAGTGAAAACCATGTATCTCCAGATGTGTTGATTTTGAATGTTTGTGATAAACTGAAGGATAAAGTGTTCCTTCATGTGTTGAAAAACATTCTCCTACTTCTTAAGCTAAATCAACTCTTTAAAAAGCCTTTTTGGATCAGCTGAAAAATGTGTTGTCACAAATCTGAAAACAGGGCTGTATTTCTGACACCATGAAAAGTTACCTCTTTAGAGATACAGGGTTCTCACAGGACAGCGACGCTATAAATATATGATGATCTTGGGATGCACTACCCAACAGTATATAAAGGAGTTAAAATTAGCACAACCTTAAACATCTACAGCAGTAAAATGCAACATACACATAAATGCAGCAGTAATATTAATCCAGAAACATCAGATGTAATAGGATAACTCTATGAACATTTTACTGAACGATACATACTTTCCTTTAAGTACATTGTGTTTAGTTAAGTAAGGTTTTGAATGCAGGGATTTTACTTGTAGTGGATTTACTTGTATTTGCACAGTGTATTTTCACTTGTATTAGTGATTTTACTGCAGTAAAGGATCTAACTACTTCTTCCACCACTGCAGCAGATATAGAGATCAGACTCACTGTACTTAGAGCTAAGTGGTCTGACATTGATCCTAGTCTTGTTCAGTTATATATAGACTGATTAAGATGTGTTAGCCTTCCAGCTGTTCTCATAGTACACAAGCCTTCCTGTGCTATTAATACTTATTAAAAGCTGAAATGATTAGTCGAGTAATCTATTCTCGATTTCTCCAGTGTGAGGATCTGCTGCTTTAGTCTGTTTTAAATACGAGTGTAAAGTGAATATATTTGGATGGTCAGACAAAATATATTTGAACTCAATCTGGGAAACTGTGATGTGACATATTTCACTATTTCAGACCAGTCATTTTATAGACCAAGTGATAAATGAAAAAATCAAGAAAATAATTGTCAGATAAACAAAAAAAAATGTGAACAAACATTAGTTGCAGCTAGGGCTGGGCAATATATTGATATTATATCAATATATGAGGCTACATATCGCCTTGATATATATCAGACCTGTTAAACAGCTGACAGAAACCTGAAGGATCTCTGACATCCTGCAGATGGTTCTGCTCAGACCACACCTCCATCTGTTGGGGCTGAGGGCTCATTGTTGGGGCAGCTGGTTCACCAGAGTTTTGTTACTGCTATCAATACCGTGACTTCCTAAACGATACTTTTTCAATACCAATTTTATAAAACAAAAAAGAAATGACAACATTACACATTACGGCACAAATCTTTTTATTTATTTTTCAGCTGCTACGCGAGCCCTGTCTCTGTGCGTAGTGTAGAGTTTTTCCTGCCTGTCTCTACAATGTGCAAACAGCCAATCAGCAGCATTATTAGATCTTGGTAGAAGCATGCTGCATGCTGATTGGCTCACTGACGCCGATGAGATTTACTCCTTAGGTTTTGAAATTTAGTATTGAATGACGAGGCATCTTGATACTCTATACTTTAGAGGCAATTTCGGTCGGTGCCTAAAAATAATTGATATACCCAGCCCTACTGATTACCACACGCGGCCGATAGGGAATATTTAAGCTGGAATTAATATATACCTTTTCTATGTGAATTGTGCACCGATATGACCAGTATTAGTCAATTGCTGAGCATTTCAATAAAGAACTATGTAATGACACCATTTAAAAATCACTCCAACCAGCGTTTGCTGCATTATATGTTCTTTGAAAAAGGTTTTCATATTTGCGCATATAGCGGACAACATATTCGCTAAGCAACGGTACACAAAAATATTTTAAGCAAAAATGCCAAACATTTGACTGTCAAACTGAAACAGAAGTGTGTGCTGAGAATATGTTGAATACGTCACCTTGGGCTCTAGGAGATTCTAAAGGAAATTTCCAATATTCTCTAACAGTTTGTAGACAAAGTAACTATAAAATCAACAGAACGTCCACAGTTTTCCAATCCAAACGCACAACAACAGGAGCCAAAATGCAAAAACAAAAGAAACGATACTGAGAAAGTGTACAAAAGCACCTCACACATGGAACTCAATGTGCTTCCCCTCAGGAGATATTTTTCTGTCCTGTTACCATTTTAACATTTATTTATTTTTAATTTACCCCCTGCGGTTGGCCAAATGTAGAAGGACTGCAACTACCGAGTATTTTAAACGATGATTAATCCGGCTAAGATATTCACGATTAATCAGCTAATCGTTTGGAATAGGGGTATAATAAAAAATCGATACACTTGAGTATCGCGATATTTTATTTTGCAATACTATACCGATTTTCAAAAACACAATATAGATTTTTTTTTTTTTTGTTTACGTGCAAAAATATTCATGTAAGACAGTGGTTCACGTTTATGTTGTGTTTAAACCCCCTACTGCTAGATGGCTATGCTGAGACGCACCACTAGTGTCCTCGCCTAACAGTGCCTGACTTTTTGCTAGAAGCTAACATTGTAGCTATGGCTGAACTTTGTTCTACTTTAGCATGTACAGATTTGCTCAGTAAGAACCTGTGAACCACAATCCCAAACTGGCAGTTTGATTTTCTGTGTACTGAATTGTTTACCTAAAGTAAACTTCTTAGACTTTTATGCACATTGTGTCTTTTTTTAAATATTGAGTTTTTCTAAAATTATACTTTAAAAAAATCCCAATATATCGCCTTACGCACAGTATCGAAATATATTGCAATATATTGAATCGTGATACGTATCGTATCGCCAGATTCTTGCTAATACACAGCCCTAGTTTGGAATGTAGTGAAATGTATCATAGCCTTCCAGGACCCAAAGTGACATAAATGTACCCAAGATATTCAATCTGCAAAGATATAAAACAGGAAAAAAGCAACCTCACATATTGGGTGTATTTTCTTGACAAACGATTAATTGATTTCCTGTCAAATTGGGTCAATGGACTGATGGTTTCAGCACTGATATGCATGATGTATGTGAGACTAGAGAACACAAGGTGCTATTGTGTCTGGCTCCTCTCTGTCAGTGTGAGAGCGTACTGGAGTAAACTGACTATTGTTTGTGTTGGTGTGACAGCAGTGGCCTGGTTGTTCTCTGCGTTCTGGTTCTGGTTCTGGCTGTGAGGCGAGGCCAAAGGCGTCTTCTGTCCTCAGCCGTCACCTTGAGGCCCGCCGGTGCCATATCAAAACAAAGATCCATTTTAATTGGGGAATCCATTATTTGAACCCAGCCCTGGCTAACTGCTAAGCTAATGTTTACTAAGTTTAACACTGCCATGGAGACATAAAAGCATTTAAATTGACAGTTATTTAACATCATGTTTTCTTCATTGCTGTAAGCAGAATCTCTTTTTACAAGAAGAGACTTTTAGAGTAATTTTCTACTCTTTGTTGTTTTAAAATGTGACAACAATCCAACACTTACGCAACAACATACTAATTCTAATCACTTTAAAACTTCCCTGCTACAACCTGTTAACAACCTTTTCTTCACTGTGATGTTTTTTGTCCACTGACGAAAAGAAAAAAAGAAAATCTCCCGTAAAGGAGCTTTTAAAGAAACCCGGTAAACTCAGTTCCACTGTTGTGTAACACAGTGTTTGTGTTTACAGCGGCAGGAAATGTGAATGGACAGTGTGTGACATTAAGTGACCAAACCAGGTCCTGAGAAAAAGAGCGAGAGGAGACAAAGAGCAGCGCCGACTCAGAGGCTCTACACACAAAAGCAGCAAAGCATTTTGACGCTTTGAGATGTGTGTCACGTTGTACGGCAGACATTCCTGCACTACCGCTGCTGTTGTCAAACAACCAGAGCGTGGGAGGGAGGATGGTGGGAGGGTGGGAGGGTGTAGGCCTCTTTCTCAAGTGTTGGTGAGAAAGAGGCCTCTGGTGAAGGGAAATGGAGGCTACGCTGAGCAGTAAAACAAGCTCACTCTCGGTGCAGCCCCTCATGGGTCATCATCACATTTGTCACACTTAGTGCTGGGTATCGTTCCAAACATTTCGATCCCGGTACCGATACCAATACCGGGACTTCGATACCGGTTCCTGAACGATACTTTTTTCGATACCAATTTTATAAAATCCATTTTAACAAAAAGAAATTACAACATTACGGCACAAATCCTTCATTTAGGGTGCTTGGATAGCTCACCTGGTGGAGCAGGCGCCCATATATAGAGGTTTACTCCTCGACGCAGCTTTTGCTGCATGTCATTCGCCCTCTCTCTCCCCTTTCATGTCTTCAGCTGTCCTCTATAAATAAAGGCCTAAAAATGGCCAAAAATAATCTTTAAAAAAAATTCCTTCATTCATTTTTCTGCTCCTACTCCTTGAGCCCCGTCTCTGTGCGTAGCGTATAGTTTTTCCTGCCTGTCTCTACAACGTGTAACATTAAAACTGCCAATCACAAACATTGTTAGATCTTGGTAGAAGCAAGGTGCATGCTTATTGGCTGACTGACGCAGATGAGATTTACTCCTTAGGTATTGAAATTTGGCATTGAATGACAAGGCATTTTTCGATACTAAGGAGGCAATTTGGTCTGTGCCTGAAAAGTATAGAATTCTGTACCCAGCCCTTGTCACACTTAATTGCTGCTCCGCTGCACGACAAAAACAAGCTTTCCCAACAGCTGTTTCACTTCCACATCCCACATTAGAGGTTGATTTGTCCTCAAAACCTTTTGAAAAGTGAACCAACAGCATTCTAAACTATTTAAAAACTCCTCTTGGAGAAACAGGACTCTTATAATGCAGTCCACATATTTGTAGAGTGGTGAGTTCACTTCCCACCCCGATTAGCTTCTCCCTAAAGAATGACATCACCCCCCAGAGTTTCCCATCATCTATATGAATCAGGCTGTCGTCTCATTCAGAGGAATTATCAGCTGTCTTTTTTTCTTTCTGTTTCTCGGAGGTCATGAAGTGTTTGTTCACGCCAGCCTTGTTCTGTGGTCACAACAAAGAGGAACGACTCATTTCCCTGTTTGTGCAGGGAGGCGGCTATGAGAGCTGCTGTTTACACTTTATACTCTCTGTTTTCCAACTCTGCAATTAATCATTTTCTTCAAAATTCATCATTTTCATTCAGTCATTTTATGAATCGTTTGGTGATAAAAGGTTAGAGAATAGTGAAAAAATAAGTCAAAGGAATGATAGTCTTTATGATATTAAACAAAATATCTTTGGGTTTTGGAATGTTTGACGGGTAAAATAACAATTTCAATTTGTCAACTTGGCCTTTTTTAGAAATTGAGATTTATGACATTTTATGAACCGACCGATCAGTTGGACCTGAGAAATTAACCAGTTTTGTTGTTATATCTTCACAAAATGAGTTTGTTTGTACGCCTTCAGACTTAAACTTTGGTGTAAAACTTGCATGTCCAGAGACAGTCTCACTGTGCTTCAGCTTCAGTCTTCCTGTTAAGTTTCACTCTGTGTCAGTGAGTCAGTTAGCTTGTGGCTAATCTGAAAAAGCCTCACTGTGGTCTGTAAACCCGATGTTAAATCCCAGCGTGGAGATAATAGTTTTATCCTGGGTGTTAACTGACACGCAGGCTGATAGCGAAGAGGGTGGGGTCAGTTCTTCCCCCAGGGATGAAAGAAGGCAAATGTTTGACTTCTCCACTTCTATATATGTTGTTATAAATTATAAATCAAAGTGCTCATAACACAATCTCTCTCTCTCTCTCTCTCTCTCTCTCTCTCTGCAGACGGCCTTAAGCTCCTTCTTCCAGGAGGCCAACATCCCCAGTCACCACCACCAGATGGTAGGTCCATTTCCCCCTTAAAAAAAAATAATAAAGGCATGTGTGGCTGAACGCAAGCTTAAGCCCTCGTACTGGACAGTGGGATGGATGAACCCATTGACTTGCTGGTTTCAGACACACAGCTGGGCTTTACCAGTCCCTCCAGGATTTCGCGATGTCGCGATCCCGCCAATGCACGCAAATTCAACCAATCAGCGTGACTTTGGTGCGACTCGCAATTTTGACCAATCACCGCAACTTTTCCGCAAATTTGACCAATAACCGGAGTTTCCTGCGACTTCAACCAATCCCAGCAGTCCCACGTGCCAGACTTTACGTCAGTATAATGTGACTCTGACCAAGCGGGAGTGAGAGAGAGCTGGTTTCCGATATATGAAGACGAGACTCGAGCATTTCACATTTACCAACAAAACGTACAGTGAAAGACCGTGCAAAACATTTCAGACCACCCTGCCAACCTGTATACATTTTAACATCAATGTACGCTGTAAAGTTTTTTTTTTACTCTAAATCTGAAGCGGCTGCTGTTTCAATCCTGTGGGCTGTCTGCAGCAGGCGGGGGCGGGGCTGCTGCTCATACAGTTCCCCCCGCTACTGACACAGAGCCGGCCCGACCCATAAGCGAACTAAGCGGCTGCTTAGGGCCCCGTGGCTACCAGAGGGCCCCCAAGAGTGCTTGAAATGTCCCACAATAGAGCTCATAACAGAGCCGGTCTATTTAAAGATAGTGTTGCTGCTAATGGGTCTCACATTAGTCTTTAAATGCATATTTGTACATTATGAGTGCTTAAACTAATATTTACAATACACAAGTTTGTTAAGTGCCAAGTGCAGTGGCTACATTTTGCAATGTGGAGAGTCCCCAAACCAAATCCTGCTTAGGGCCCCCAAAAGTCTAGGGTCGGCCCTGTGCGTACACACACAAACAAAAACACAAACGCACACGGTGGCTGCAGGAAAAACCGCAGATGAGACGACACGATGACCTAAATTGAGGACAGCTACTCTCGTTATTGTAAGTTAATGATAAGTCCAATAAGTACTTTATCAAACCGTATGAATGTGTGTCCCAGGCCAGGATAGGAAATTAACTAACAATGTAAAGATCAACAAACCACTGACACATATGTTCAGATTTGATTCATTCAATAAATTATTATTTTTTGTCTTAAATCCACCAGCCATTTTCATATTATACCAACATTTGCAGCATCCTGAGCCTTTTTGGTAAGGTCACTGAGAAAATTCAGCCCAGAGTAATTTTATTCTCCCCGAAACGAGTTTCCTTTTTATTTTTAAAGAACTATAAAAAAACTTTCACTGTCTCCCGCAACTTCATTGCAACAAACATACAAAAGACATTGCAACTTTTATTGCAATTTTTTACAAAAGCTCCCGCAAAATCAGGCATTTTGGGCCGCAACAATCTCAAAAAAAGGCCGCGAAATCCTGGAGGGACTGCTTTACACACCAGCAGCAAGTTTCACACTGCTGGTCCTAAAAACAATCGCACAAAGAACATTTTCTATTGCAAAGGATAATAGTTGAAGCAGGTTATAAAACTCAAATAATGTAGCGGTTTAAAACGATTGCAGTACTAACATTCATCTCACCTGCGTGTCAAATACGATTCAGGTCTTAACAGTCAAACAATGATGCTTCAAAATGTATACAAGCAAAACTCGCAGTCAGAATCAAAATCCAGGACATTAAACACAAAATAGTGCAGATGCAGGAATAATGTATAATATATTACTGTGGTGGAGAGGAAAATATAAATGTAAACTGCAATGTGGGCATCGTCCAACGTTTTAAGCTTTCTAAACATGCGGAGTCGAGCCTGCTCTATTTTTGTTGAATGTTCTGAATTCCCAGGCCCTCTGAGCTACCCACAATGCAACCCAAGTGAACACATTATAATATTTAAAAAGGTGAAGGGAGCTTTGGACTCTGATGGAGAGTCGGTGTTACATTTTTTTTTTTTGCTTCTTCTTAACATTTGTTGTGTCTCGTGTGTGAAGTCTTACATCTCTCTTATCAAACTAAAGTGTATGGTCATTTAGTACAGAAACACATCACAGAGGGTGTGTCGCGCTCTGATCTCAGTTACATTAAGAGTCTTTCTGCTTTAAGGATGGGCGCGGGCACCGTTTAATCTTTAATTTCAGCCCTGTAGAACAGTAATTACCAGCTTACGAAGAGGAGTGACTGGACTAAACTCAGTCTGAATGAATCGAATAATTATTCTGTGGCTGTGCAGACTCGCGTCACCGTGCCCTGGGCCTGGTGCTGTGTGTTACGCAACCCTGTTTCTTAACTGTGTGCATATCTGAGTCTTCTCTCTCGGGGTTCGTCTGATCCTGAACATGCAGGAAGAGCATGCCGACATCTGCAGCCGTGTTTTGTTTTCAGTCTGTTTCTCTTCCTCCTTCTCCTTCCGTCTGCTCTTGTGTGGGTGTACGTGCCTGTCGGTTGCTCTGGGCGGAGCGTGTCGTAGCTTGAGGAAGGAGGAAGTATGTGTGAGAGCGGGCAGCCGGTTTGTTATTGTTTTGGGTGCAGTGCGGTGACATCATCTCGCCCGAGGCTCCTGTGTGTGTGTGTGTGTATATGTGTGTGTGTGTGTGTGTGTGGGTGTGTGGAAGAGTACAGGGCTGTACAGCTGCACACGTCTGAGAGAAAGATTGGAGCAACCCAGGGGGAGCATCAGCTGCAAGACACACACACACACACACACACACACACACACACACACACACACACACACACACACACACACACACACACACACACACACACACACACACACACAAACATCCACCTCCTCCTCCTAAGCTCAAGCTGTCCCAACATGGCTCTGAGCACAGAGGAAAAAGAAGTCAGTGGTACAGCAATAATAAAACTTTACTGAAAGATGAACTCTTTCTTAACCACAGAAGAAAAGTAGTGTAAAGACAGAGAGGAGACTTCAAACAAGACTTCATGACTTTGTTACAGAGACATCAAACATATCAATTCATAAAAAATAAATAAAATAATAAACCAGACGTGTAAAGACAAAACTGACATTTGCAGAAATATTACTTCCAAATATTATGAAGAATACAATATTAGAAACAAACAACAAAAAAAAACAGTGTCATAAATAGTGCAACAAAGTACATTTTGCAGTGAGTTCAGACTCTCATCAGTAGTCTGGGAACTGGTTCTGTGGCATGTTGGGACTTGTAGGTGAAGGTCTGAAACGGTTTAGTTATCTGGGCAAACTAGCAGCAACATAAGATAAACTTAATCGATCTTACGGAGGAAATAGAAGCACCGCAGAAGAAGCACAGATGTAAAGTACTAGATAAGTAACTTTTGAAAACTTGAATACTTTATACAACGAAACCTGAAAAAAAAGGACTATGAAGGGAGACAAACAAATGGTCACTGTTGAGGTTAGGAGACGAGGAAGTTGCAATAAAACTGCAAAAAAAAAAAAATGCAATTTGGGTAATGGACTCTAGTGGAGAGTCTCATGTTGGCAGCTTGAAATTCCGTAGTACACTTAGCAGCGAAACAAAGTGTCTCACACACTCATGCAGGAGGTTAACAGCTGAGGAGTGTGTGTTTTTAGTTCCCCTCCAGCTGAGAGGACCCCTCCTCTATTTCTGTCTGCTATCTGATCTCTGTGTGAGTTGAGTTATCATTTGAGGTGTGCGTGTGTGTTACACTCTAATTGATGCTCTCACTCAGGACGTTTGGCATTTAGCCCCCAAAACTAAAAGAGGAAACATCTGATCAAATAATAAGTAAACAAACATATTCTTAAAAGAATCTGCATTTAAGACCAAATTTCCATATTTGACACTTTTCACTACCAGAACTGTGTTCCTGGCTTTGGAGCAATATTTAAACCTTTATCTTGGGGGAAAAAACATTTGTGGAGAAATAATTTGCAGTTAAAAAATATAAAAAATCTAAGTATTTAGGGGGACCCAAGTGCTTGTAAAATCCTGACTACAGCTGAGGGATTAAAGTATTTAGAGCCAAACTGATGGATTGAACCTCTCTCAGAAGGTGAAATAACGTATATGATAACATGTTAACATTATTCAGGAGAAATTGTTCAACTTTAAACTTCTTTCTGTTAACCTCCTTCCTGTCGTGTTCGTCCCACAGATGTGTACTCCCAGAAACACTCCCGCCACGCCGCCCAACTTCCCGGACGCCATCACCATGTTCTCCAAGCTGCGTGCGTCGGATTGTGGCCCCGGCGCCGGCAGCGGCCCCTCCCAGGCGTCCATGGCCTGCTCCCCCCCGGCCCCCTCCTCCACGTCGGGCTTCAGCTCCTTCTGGGCCTCGTCGCCGCCCAGCCACCAACCGGCCTGGCTGCCCCCGTCGTCGCCCACGGGCCACCACATGCACCACCACCACTACCACCACCACCACCACCACATGCAACAGACTCCCATGTGGCCCCCCGTCTCTCAGCCCAACAACTCCCAGCAGCCCCCTGTCGTATCGGTGCTCCACGGCCAGAGATGAGACTCGCGGGCTGCCTGCGAGGAGGGGGGGCGGGGGGGGAAGGGAGAGGGCGGCTGTTTCGTGTGTAGCCAAATCGGTTTGGGTGGGGGGGGGGGGTCGGGGCGGGAGGGAGGGATTGGGGTGTCACGTGTGGAATGAGAGGAAATGGGGAGAAAAAAGACAAAGACGCTGTTTTCCTCTCTTGTTTTTTTTTCTAAACTGAAGACTCAGCTGGAGACGCTCTTCCTCTCCGTCTTCATCACTAGTCATCCGAGCCGAGGAAGAACCTGCGCGGTCTCCGACGGCGACACTGAGAAACTTCTTTCTTTTCATCATCAATGCAAACAAGCCCAGGACCCAGCAGAGCACTCTGAGGATTGGAGCCATGTTTTTGTTGTTGTTGCGTTTTTAGTTTTTTTTTTTTAGAAACTCTTCTTCTTTCCGAGGGTTCAGAAGTCGGCAATAACCAGCAGCTACACAAAAACGAAAACGGCTTGTGGATGAAATGGCCTCAGACGCACGGAGCATGTGTACAGTGTGCACCGGATTATAGAGGTGTGTTTTCATTTACAGCCATAGAACTGCTCCACACAGTGAAACCTAACTCTGGCTGGATGACACGCCCGTATGTCAACAGTTAGTGCATCTCATGCATTACCTTTACGTCTGCGTCATGGGGACAGATTCACCACACACATAAACACATGGTGATCTTGGTGAAACACCCAGAAGGTTGTTTTAAAAAAAACATTTAGCACCTCAAAGACTGACCCTGGATGACAAAATATTCATCCTGCTGCACATTAACGACGAGTTCTCGCTGTTTCCTGATCCAGACAAAAGATGGTTTCTGTCTCTGCTTTTATTTGTCGGACTTGAAATCAAAATAAAGTTTTATTATCAGTTTGATAGAGAGCCAGAGTCATGACGTCACTTCCTGTCTAGCCTCTGATCCACCAGCTCCTGTAACTGTAATGTCATTTCTAATTCCGCATTTCTTTCATCTAAAAAAAAAAAAAAAAAAAATGAGGCAAGTTTACTTTTTCATATTTAGCTTACTCTGTGAGCATACAACAACAACAAAAAAAACTACACCCCCATGAGAATCTACCAGTACATTTTGTGGGCTTATGGGCAATGGTGTCCTTTTTTAAAGGCAGCTAAAAACAGAAATATTGAATAAATGACAATATCAGGTCAACACAACTCTTTTCTTCATTATCTTTACATTATTATTATTATTACATAATTACATGAAGTGAATCTAGGGCTGGGTATCGTTTAAAAAATGTAAATACCACAACAAAACCAGTACTACTGAAGTGATACCGATACCAATATCTTTTGATACTTTTTATTTCTTCTTCATTTAATACCCATCATGTGAACGGAAGCATTCCGCGACCAAATGATTTCTACAAAAATGCATTTCGAAAGGATTCAAATTATTTAAATTAAAAGTATAGCCAAACTTTTGTTTTTGGTGGCATCTCACCACGCTGAACTACCAACTCTAAAAAATACACCGCGCTCGGCGCCAATCACACGTCGCATTAGATCAAAGAGCGCTCGCGGTGATTGGCTTTGAGCAAAACCAAACAAATAGTCTTTTTTTAATCATCTAGATCTGCGTACAAAAAGGATCGAATGCAGGTATTGTTTGCCTGGAGAAAACAGCAACTGAAATTAGCAACACTAGTGCCACCGCTCGAAACTGAAGCCTTGCATACAGTACTGTACACATCACTGTTCTACTGCTGGGATTTCGCAGTGTAAGATATTGCCTTATTGCTGACATTTTGCTAACAGTAGTTCTGACTAAAGCGTCTCTGGTTACACCGCTAGCAGACAAATCGCATTCTCAATGAGAAATCAATTCTTCGCTGTTCTGTAGTTACCACTGGGTCTATGGTTAACTGCTTCTCAGATCTCTGCAGGGTAAATCCAGACAGCTAGCTAGACTATCTGTCCAATCTGAGTTTTCTGTCGCACAACTATTTTGCAGCGGCTCTGTGCGGAGCTTAGCACCGCCCATGCCGATTCTGATTGGTTTAAAGAAATGCCATTAAACCAGAGCACGTTTTCCTCCCATCCCCGAATGCTGTGTGGAGTAGCCAGACCCTCCTTCAGGGCGCTTTGGAGGAGGGTATGTCAAAGCGAGACTACCAGTGGCAGCACAGTGCAACTTCCTGTTTAGACAACTGCTGCGGCGAAAAAAGAATGGATCTGTTGAGTTTTGTCCGGATAAAACTACTTTTAAAGTGGATGTTTTTCGGGGCTGTATGCATAGACTTACTACTCGCCAATGCCAGCGTTTTCGGCAGTATCAGAGGCATTTCAGATACTGGTGTCAGAACAACTCTAGTACAGAGTACCGATACCCAGCCCTAAGTGAATCACACTAGTACTGTTGGCTGGATTTATTACAAATGTCACTGGAATTATTTTATATTTTTATACAAAACTTCAATGTTTCTCGTGTTGTACAAAAAGAACACAGACATATTTCTGTCTACCTGGATGGAAAATACAGTGGCAAAAAAATCTTTTTTATGTTGCAGCAGACAGAATATTATTTCATCCAGATGGATAAATGAAAGGATTGTGTAAATCCCTTCATAGGCTATATAATAAATATAATGATAATACACGAGAGGCACAAACTGTCATGTTGGACAAACACACAGCGAATGAAGATGAATTGTAAAGGAAAAATATGATTGATGAGTTTGGTAGAACGGCAATAATGTGATAATTTTGTTTTTTTTTAAGTCATTTCAGCCCAAATGTCAGAGACTATTAACGCCGCTGCGTTGCTTCAGCAGGAGTTTTGTAATTCTTAAGATTGCTGGAAAACCTCATTCAAGTTCCTCGTTGAGTTAGGTCCGAATGAGTTCCTGTTTTATTCTAGTCTTGTAAATAAAGCCACATGGTTGCAGTCACGCTGATGATGAACTCACAAAAACACACATTTGAAACTGATTGAAGAATATGTTGGAGGTACCGATGCCAGGTCTCTGTCTGTCCGTCCGTCTGTCTGCCTGCGGTGGGGGTTTAGAGGCCAACTCAGTGATTTTCCACACAACCTTTCAGACACTCAACCACTCCTACCTCTGTCTGTGTGAATGGGAGAGGCCCCACATGTGCTCTGAATGTATTCTCTGCTGCAGACACAGACAGGATCAGAGGGTTTAAACAAGTACAAACTGCTGCTAAAGAATTTACAGCAGAGCTCGACGGATGGATGGGCGGGGGGGAATAATTGTGAAGATCCACACACAACAAAACTCCATGGGACTTTGTGTGCGCTGTCCTCTGCGCACACACACAAAATAAATCCGCTGTAGATTAAATGGTGAAAAACAGAAAGTCACTTTCACAAAGAGGTAGCACTTACTGTTGACATCAGAGAGAGAGAGAATTTTAGTTGTTCACAGCTTCACACAGACAATCAATATTTCATAACATTTGTATGATTTTCCTCTTTTATTTGTCCTTACGCCGGCTCACTTTGAGTCTGTCTCGGGGAGGTCGGGCTTTCTCTTTCAGAGCTGTTTAAAATCAACAACCTGATAAGATTATATTTTAACATCTGCTGCAGAAATGAATGAAATGTTCTGTGATAAGTCAAAGGCAAAATCCCTTCTGAAACACTCAGAAAAACAGATGTTTTACATCTCTGGACTCGTTTTGTTCTGTGAATCTTTGACCTTCTTGTATAATATTTGGACTAAATGGCTCTACAGTCATCGTACAGACATGTTTACTCTCCTTTGTCTGTGTATTTTACCTCCTTTACAGGAATTTTTGCAGGATTAATAATATTACATTTTTGTTGACCGTTCTGAATGCAACCAGGGCAGTTTTACATTTTCAGATTATTCTTTGTCACTTGCAGGCAGCCTTATGAAAACGTTTGCAGACCGTTGAAGCTTTCTTTAGTGCTATATAATCCATCACGGTGAACTTTGAAGTTACAGGATCATTGAGGGGTTACACAGTTTAAGTGCTGATTGAATAGAAAAGTCTTGATTATTTTCATTTTCAGTGTATCTGCCTATTTCTCCATTCAGCAATGGATTGTGTGTTTTGTAAAACATCAGAAAACATGATACTATCGTGTAAAAGAAGCAAATTCTCACATTTTAAAGATGGAACCATTAAGTACATATACTATAGCTATTAGCAGCTGCGTGGAGGAGGGGTGGGAGTGGAAGGCTAGTTATCATGTGGACGCGCCAACAGTTTTGTTGCCATTACTTAGAATTCCTCATGGGGGGCGTCAAAAACTACGCACTATAGCTTTAAAGTTAAAATCAGCCAGAAACTCCAAAAAAAAAATTACCACATTACATAAACATGTTTCTGCATGAGTATGTTCACTTTGAAAACTTTGAGAACATTTTGTGACTTTAATATAAAAGAATACAGTTTTATGTTCACTGTGATGGATTACAGCACTCCAGAGATTAAGCATCTGCAAGTAGATATGTATGCCTCACTGAAATGGATGGAAGTCAATGGAATGCCTACAAAGGTAGAAATGATGCATTCAAATGTTTAAACAGCAACATATCGAGAAAAAGATTTGGCTGTGATGAAAAGTGAACATGATTTCTGTCTAACACGCCTCGGTGCTTTAAAATCAGGCAGGTTGACATGTTTTCTTTGCTGTGTCGGGTGACCCGAGGGCAGATTTCTCCTTTAAATCAAACGGTTTGTGGACGAGTTGAGGCGAATGTTTGAATCTCTGAAATGTGCTGAACTCCTGACTGATGAGTTTTGGTGACGCTGCAGGTCGTCTGCTGTTGCGTTTAATGGACGAGCTGCGGGTTTCGGGGGGGGGGGTGGTTGTCTTTGTACGAGCTTCCTGCAGGGTGGATTACTGGCTCAGCTCTGTGATAGGGCTCCATGCAGTGGTGTTGCATGATGATTATGGAGATGTGGAATTTGTAAAATGCAGCTGATGTGTCCCAACCACCCTGAAGATTTTACAAACTGGGTGTTTTACTTTTTTTTTTTTTAAATCTCCTGTTAAACTTTTATTTTTCGCTCTTACCAAGTGGATGCCGGTATTTTCTCTCCCTGTTCTAATCCATGACTCTTTAATAGAGATTGCTCTCAAGTACTTTATATTCATGTCCTCTGTTGAAATTTGTATTTATATGTTTAATAAAACAAGGTATGATCTGCTACTTCCTGTGGCTTCATCTCTCACTGCTGACGGCCTTTTTTTCTCACAGTTGTTTTAGTTGTTACTGTAAAAGAGCTAAAGGATGGCTCTGGGTTTCCGAACTGAAAGTTATTTGTCTTTGCATGAAGGCGAAGGAAGGATGTGGTCGCAGCTGAGCTGCTCTTTCAGTTAATGTGTGATAGACCCAAGTTTCCCAACATGACACAACTGCTTTGAAAGAAGTGTAGAGTTGTTGTGTTCAATGACAGGACTCAAAAAGGCAAATCATAAGCTGCTGCTGAAAAGGTTCTAAAAACAAACCACATTCTGTTTCAGGGTGCAGTGAATCACGGAGCTTTAAAGAGCCACGGAAGACAATATTCAGACCATGACTGTAAAAGTACCAACACATTAAGTAAAAGTCCTGCATCCAGTCTTACTACCAGTGAAAGTACATGTTGTGAAATATGCTTGTTATATATTATATTATTAACGTATTTTAGTTGGAGTCACTTACTTTATACAGTTATGCAAAGTTAATCTTAAAATCCTCAATCTTACAGAGACATTACTGTCTTAAAACAGATTTACTATATATATATATATATATATATATATATATATATATATATATATATATATATATATATATATATATATATTAGGGCTGTCAAACGATTACATTTTCTTAATCGCGATTAATCATTGAATTTCTCTAATTAATCGCATGTTTTATCACATGATTAAAATTCTATTATTTTGCATTTCAGAACTGTTTTTAAGTACATATTAACAATGGAAAGCCATTCTTACCAGTGTATCTTGATTGGGAATCAAATGAATGCAAAGAAAGTGACTTTATGAACTTGATTTTAAGATTTGTATTTGTTTATTATATATTTAATCTAGTCACACATTTGAATTTAACAACAACTATGAATGCACCACGAGCCTGTAAATTACCAGTTTCATTGAACGCACCGTCTGTGTTTTTCCGACAACAGCAGCTGCAGATTGTTACATCCCGGTGTCGGAATCCTCTACAGTGAAATACAGACAAACTTTACACCGTTTAGCGTTAGCTGTCAGCATTGTAACCGTGTTTAATCCAGCTACTAGCTAGCGGTAGGCTAACGTTAGCTGCTGTTGAGTATAGTGTTAACTTGCGTCAAGTGCAGCGATGTTTCTGTTGCCTGTAACGTCTGTTTCAGAGCATCAGAGAGAAGTGCAGACATATCAGTGGCACCAGAATGAGGCACCGAAATCCGCGTTGCTATTCCTGCAGCAGCAGGATGTGTTACGAGGAAGTACGACAAAATAGTAGCCTGTTAGGCACGACGCAAAGCCGAGTGAAGTGAAAATAAATTAATAAATGGTGGCATGCGATTAATACGATTAAGAAAAATTAACGCATTATACTCGGCCCTTAATCGCATCGCGATTAACGCGTTAATGCTGACAGCCCTAATAAATAAATATATATATATATATATATATATATATATATATATATATATATATATATATATATATATATATATATATAATTGTATTTTAATGTTATTTTACAAGTTGTCTGCTGTAGTTATGGCTGGTACTGGGGCAGGGCCATCACAGAAAAGGAAATTAAATGGAGAACTAAAAGCTAAAAGGGAAAGGGAAAGTAAAAGACAACAGGTGATAACGTGAGTCCCACTCGATTGGGCTATCAACAGATGGAGACAATTACAGCATTGTAATTGATTCAAATCCCACCCCGAATTGGCCCTCAGGTATGTAATATGTCTGTTTCATTCATAAAATAACTGTAGATTGCGCTATGTGGTTGTAACGTCAGTAGCTGACATTAAATTACGCCCCCCTTCCATTTAGTGTAGACGTTTTATTCCTTTTACTCTGTGTTTGTGTTGGCTTACTATTTTCTTTTCCCTTGTGCCCCTGTAACGTTACTTGTGTAAAGCGTACGTAGGTTTCATGAAATGCACTATATGAATCTAAGTTATTATTACGTTGGTTGCTACAACACACTCTTAATTAAATTATGTCCTGTAACTTTTATTCTCGTATTTGATCTGTTTTTAATTTTGTAATCGTTTTTAACTGCTCTTTAATGTTTTATGTAAAGCACTTTGAATTGCCCTGTTGCTGAAATGTGTTATGCAATTAAAGCTGCCTTGCCTTAATGCTATGGCTCGTGACACAGTGACAGTGATGCCCGGTTTAGCTCACGATACATCGAAAGTAGGATTACCGTGAAATGCAACGATGCATCTGTAACTTATTATCTTATTGTAAATGAATGATTTTCTGTCTGAGCAAAGCATTCATCACAACTATATGACCTCCCGGTTATGCTAACTCGGTAATACAGTGGGCAATACAGCACCGTAAAGAAAAGAATTTTACGACCGCAGGTGTGGCAAAAAAAAAAAAAAAAAAAAACTAGCACTTTTGTCCAAAGCGGCCACTAGAATCAACACAAACTGAAAGTTACATAGAGGCACTTTAAGTTGATATCTGAATACAGGATTTTTTTTATTGTAACATAGTATTTTTACACTGATGTATTGGTACTTGTACTTTAGTAAAGGATCGGATTAATTCTTTCACCACTATCATTTCTTTTTAAATCCTAAAAGTAACTAAAGCTGTCAGATAAATGTAGTGGAGAGGAAGTATAATGTAGCATAAAAAGGAAATACTCAAGTAGAGTTCAAGTACCTCAAAATTGTACTCAAGTAGAGTACTTGAGCAAATGTACTTTCCGTCTTCAAAATAAAATACTATAGAATGAGAGAATCTGCCAACACATAAACCACAGACTTGAAAAGCCTCGACATGAAACCAAATTCTTCAATGTCAGGAAATGATCCAGAGCGAGTTGTGTGACTGCACCTCAAAGTAAAGTTAACCGCTCCTTTTTCATCTTTACAGGGCAACGTGTCCTTCCTGCTCTCAGCCTGATGTTTCTGTGAACAGGATGTTGTGTAGTAGTGATGGGTTTCCCCTGATATGATGCAACACCCAGGTTGATGACCTCCTGTAACACAATGCTGGCAGTTGATGGAAACAACACCCTTTATTACTCTGGCTTCCTAAAATATGTTGTTTGGTGTTGAGTAGAGCAGCCAAGTGTGTCTCCTCTGAAGCATGTGGCTTTTTACATCAGGGCTCTACTCTACTCAGTGTTACAGCAACATGTTACTGATATATAGATCCTAGTGTTTCCCCCAGTATATTGCAAGCCTGGTGGCCCACCCTGCCTAAGTTGCCCCCCCCACCAGGCTTAAGCCACTGGGAATTAATTTTTTAATGTATATGTATAATGTAATGTATTTTTAAGACGTTTTTTAAACTACATTTACAGTGGGGCAGCTCGATTGGAAAGTTAGACGGCTCCAGTTAGCTTTTAGCACCGACTTAATGTAGGGCCCTATGGAATCTGTTTTATAGCTTTTTATAGTTTTAAGCTTTTTATATATTTTCGTCCATGATTCTGTTATCACAGAAACTATTGGGCTCTACATTAATGCTGCCATCACTCTTAATCTTACTCTTAGTCCCTCGTCAAAAATAAAGACACTTGCCACCAGGCTGAACAACTTTTCTGGGGGAAACCCTGAAGATCATCCGTAATAAGCAATTACACTAAAGTACAAGTGGTGATATTCTATCTATATTTTACTTCTTGTCAACAAATCCCACAAAAAGACTCAAGCCAACAGTGACTGTATCTACTAGCAAGTATTGTGTGATTCAGAGCCTGATATACCTTCTTCCTCTGAGCCACAGAGCTCCATTGTTGTTGTTAAAAACACACCAATGAGGCACACTGTAGCCCCGGGTTACATGTTCCTTTGTTACCGTGAACACACACACTGTAGTTTATTTTGACTCAATCCCACACACCACATCCCGTTATCTAGAGTTAGTTGACTTTACTAGAAATTTGCGTGAAAACCCGTTGCCTTAAACTGTCTAAGTTTTTACACAGGGTGAAACTTAACAGGTCAAGTTGTGTTAACACAGAGCGGTAAGTTGATGCAGTAGACAAATAAAGTTTACATTAGTAGTCGTTACTAAAAATCATTAGTAAACTTTTTTTTTTTTCTGGAGTCATGTCTAAAATAAGAATGTTAAGTTAAAGCTTAAGTGGGTAACTTTTTGATATTAATGAACGTCATTCGTCATTCATCGTCAGTCGTTATATTCAAGCCATTGCCAAATGAGTTGCTACAAAGCTAATTAAGACTATCAGCTCCACACAACTCTCTCTGTATTTCTCAGTATGGCTATGTTCACAAGATTGTGCTGTCCGGCGACTTTCGCATGCAGAAAATCGAGTGAAGATAATTACCTCTTCTGAAGAGTCCATCATGTTTTATTAATCCTCCGTGTCCTCCTTGGTTGCTAGCAAGTGCATGGAGGAGGCGATCACGGAAGGCTTGTATCATGTGGATGCGCACACTATAGCTTTAAACATGCAAAGTAACATAACAAATATTAACATTAGGCTATTTATCGTACTAAAGAAATAAGTTGTTTATATAAATATTGTTTTTCCTGTATGACAATGACTCCAAATAATAGACAAAGACATTGTAACTTCCCAATGTTTTGTACTAGGTGGAAAGCTTCACGCAAGAGATAGTTACTGATGTCCAATCTATGTATATGCAAATGAACGCTGCCACCGCCCGGATGCCATCAGTCCCGACCTGGGTCTCTGTCATGGTGCAAACATGAACACCTAATCAATCACCCAAAACTAAAACCCATATGACATAAATGCACACCCAAAACATTAACAGAACATTAACTTAGGACAGAAACCGTTCCCCATGAGCCTTTGCATCGCTTCAGTGCAGAACAGTTTAAATGACCCCGCCCCTCCCATTCAGAAACTTAACATCCTTAGTTAACTCTGCTTACAGTTTTTGCCGATTGCTTACACACTGAAATCAAAAGTATTACACAATTATCAAAACCTTACACTCAAGGAGCAAACATTGGCCCAGATGTGCACCACTATAAGCACAATGTCAGCCTCACACTTTATGCAAAACAATACAAACAGTGATTTGCAAAACACCAAACACACTTGTAGACATTAGACATGGAAGTATATCATGATGTCACTTCCTTGCAATTCCAAAGCACTGACTGTCAAACGACCACACCTATGAGCCGATCTGTGAAACACAGCCATCAGGTACGCAAACACATGGATGCTTAATTGTAGACACACCAATCAGGTGTAAGCACTATACAAATTCAGCAGGTAAGTCTAGTATTTTCTCTACTGTAATTTCAGTTTTTGTTGTTTTTTGCTGTACTGGATACAGTATTTTATGTGTGTCTGTTGTTTGCTGAGCTAACAGTGTTATGCACACTACTGTAGCAGTATGAAAACTGGGATGTTTTGTTGTGAGTTTCCATGTTGACATGTTGACTGATTTGGGTATATGGAGAGAAATAAATGATATTTTCCTCAGTCTGCAGCATTGGTCTTGTGTAGTGTTTGGTGAACTTATTGTATATTTGCACTTTCTCTGTGTACTTCATTTACAGTACTCTAAGTAGAATTGCTGAAAGTGTTTTAGGTTAGCAACAGCAGTGGATTTAGAGTGTAGAGTGGAATTAGTGTATAGTTTTTGCAAGAGTGTTTCATTTTGCAAAGGGTCTGAGGTGTTCTGCTAATTGGGTGTGTGGTTGTGCTAATTGTGTGTAGTGTTTTGAAAAAAACGGTCCCTGTTTTCAAAATAGTGCTTAAGCAATCAGAAAAAAAAAACTGTAATATGATCTGTGCACTGCAGACTTAAGCTGATTATTACAAACAACTTAGTAATGAATATGTTTTTTTAACAAAACATGAAAGAATAAGTAGTGACCACTAAAAAGTTTAACTAAATCTGGCTTTACAGTGTACTGCCACAAATACTCACTAGAGCATGGGTTCCAAACCTTTTTGGGCTAAGGTACCCCCACAGCCCGTACCCACTCATTCATTCCTAATGCACATATGTTCCAAATGTAGAACACTAATTATTACATAAAAGTGGATTTTGAAAATGTTTATCATACTTGTTGAACTGTCATTATTTAGATAGCTGAATGTTTCAACCACTTATCCATTACTTTAAACTAACTAATTGAACTGTTTAGTAGGCCTACTTTAAGCTAACCATCTCAGCGGCTTATGCAATATTTTAAGCTAATTATTTCAGCTGTTTAGCCATTACTTTTAGCTATTTATTTCTAACTACCTGTTTAAATGTATGCACTTGCTTGCTAAATATATTTCAAGCACTGTTACATACCTGCAACATCTAGTGTTCAGGTGTTACAGCTTATATTCTTTTAATCAAATTATAATTTCTATATATATTTTTTTTATCAGTTGAGCTGCTCCACAATATTTCCCGGTACCACCTGGCAACAGCGGAAGTACTCGCTGGGGTACAAGTACCCGTGGTTGGGAATCACAAATGTGGACTAATGATGCTGAAAATAGTCCCCAACAAATGCATGATTGAAACTATATATTTGTGTTTTTAAAAATGTACGTCTTCAGGAGGAACCGATGGGCTTGGAGCTGAGAGCCGCAGACAGGAAGTCAGACAGTATTAAGAGACGGACTAACATGTTGGTTTAGATCTGCACATGGGATTTGTTGACAAGAAGAAAAATATCCTTTAGTCTTTATGAATGTATGGTGGGATTAAGTCGGCACATTGGTGATACTAACTATAGGAGAAACATTTTCATTTTTTAACATATTTATTATTATTCATAATTTATTATATCTATTTAAATTTGTTATGTATTTTTATCAAGATATTGTCTTGTGTATGTTTGTATATCGATTTAGTTATGTAGTGTTTGCTTCTTGAAATTCGGATAAAGTTTAAAATTTCTCTATTTTTTTAATAGAGGCGTTGCTGTCTCACGTTTATTAATTATTATTATAATTTATCTTAATATTTAAAGTGGCCGATCACAGACACTCAAGTTTAAAAATAAAAAGAATCCAAAGAGACGTCACAGTGCTGGACTTAGTGTTTGACAGGTGATTTATGGGACATGTAGTGCCAAAAAAAGAAAACATTACAACAATAAGCAACAAATCAATAAAAGTACACTAAAAATAGATTAAAGCAGGTTACAAGTTAATTACATATGAAAACCAGTAGAGTGCTGAGTGATGGCCCTTACAGGTTGAGCAGCTGCTCAGCAGCAGGCTCTGTGTTCAGGCTCTCTGCTGCAGCTGAAGCCGGAGAGACGGAGCCGAGCTGAGACGTGCAGCCCAGAGCCGACACGGGCCAGTCCCGCCCGGAGCTGCTGGAGGCTGGACACAGAGGAGGGGGTTCAGGTGAGACGTACCAGGGTGTGTGTTAGTGTGGGTGTGTGTGTGTGAGATGCGAGCACTTTTACACTCACACATCTCCCGCTTTGAGTTTGGACATTGATCTTGTTTCAAATAGACATGGACATGGACATAAAATGCTGACTTAAAAATAGACATTAAGTGCCTCTATCTTTGGCTTAATCTGATGTTTTATATTTATATTTTTCTATTTTATATTCACAAATGAAGCTACTATTTGACTTGATATTTTATTGCCACACAGTGAACATTTCGGGCAGCGGCCTTCCTCAGCGTGTGCACAGGCAATTACAACCAATACATAATTACACAGGTGGGTTTAATTATACAACCAATACTACCACACAGGTGGGTTTAATTATACAACCAATACTACCACACAGGTGGGTTTAATTATACAACCAATACTACCACACAGGTGGAGTTAATTATACAACCAATACTACCACACAGGTGGGTTTAATTATACAACCAATACTACCACACAGGTGGAGTTAATTATACAACCAATACTACCACACAGGTGGGTTTAATTATACAACCAATACTACCCACACAGGTGGGTTTAATTATACAACCAATACTACCACACAGGTGGGTTTAATTATACAACCAATACTACCACACAGGTGGGTTAAATATACAACCAATACTACCACACAGGTGGGTTTAATTATACAACCAATACTACCCACACAGGTGGGTTGAATATACAACCAATACTACCACACAGGTGGGTTTAATTATACAACCAATACTACCCACACAGGTGGGTTAAATATACAACCAATACTACCACACAGGTGGGTTTAATTATACAACCAATACTACCACACAGGTGGGTTTAATTATACAACCAATACTACCACACAGGTGGGTTAAATATACAACCAATACTACCACACAGGTGGGTTTAATTATACAACCAATACTACCCACACAGGTGGGTTAAATATACAACCAATACTACCACACAGGTGGGTTTAATTATACAACCAATACTACCACACAGGTGGGTTAAATATACAACCAATACTACCACACAGGTGGGTTAAATATACAACCAATACTACCACACAGGTGGAGTTAATCCTCCACATCGAGCACATCAATTACAACGGAGGGAGCTGTTGTATATTCTTACTATTTGCCTTGGCGGGGGTATGCGCTCTCTGAGTGCCCTTCTAGTTTTATATTTTTGTTTCTTGACATACTATTTTATTTGTTATGCATCAAAACACCAAAGTCCAATTTCTTGTATGTGAAAAAACCTACTTGGCAATAAACCTGATTCGGAAGACACCAGTTATCCAGGATTGTCAATGTAAAGCTCAGAGATGTCAAAAAGAGACGCACTAAGTGGCACTCGCCCGGTGTGACGTCTTTGTCTTTTGTTTTGAAAATGCAGGGATCAGTTCAGGAGGGTGACTCGTTCAGACAAGTATCACAACACACTGAACTGAGTGTGTGTGTGTGTGTGTGTGTGTCTCTCACTTGAGCGGCTGCACTGGGTACTCTTGGCACTGTGGGGGGGATAAACCGGAGGGCCGTGTCCCAGCTCCGGAGAAGAAGCCGGTTTGTGGGACGGGGAGCACTTGGCCTTGTCTTTGGTTTTGCACATGCCTGCAGCCATCAAAGGAACAGGGCAACATGTCACGAGGGTTAACAACAACAACCACAAACCCCGCCAGCTGTATCTCACCTTGACATTTTCAGCTCACAGTCAAAATACACTGAATAAGATATGTTCTCGTGAATCATGTTCAACAGCAAGGTGCAGGCAGAGACTCTGAGAGCTTCAGCAGGTGTGAAATCCCTTCTTCATGTTTCACATAAACCACCCTGGCTTTCAGTTTTTAGGGCTCAAGGCCAAAAGAGCCACCAACACGTTTGGTTATCAACCAAATAGAATATAGAAACTTGTTATAAAGATAGGGTTAAATTTAATTTCCCCTTGCAGGATTAATAGAGTATGTCTTGTTCTTCAATAGAATACATTTACCGTCTTTGGTAGAGATTGTAGGTAGTTTAGTTTCTGTATTTCTGATGGTAGATGCGTTCAGGCGACCTTTGTAAATATGCCCGTCCAGTCCAATGATATCAACCTCCTCCGACTAACCAGCCGAAACACACACACACACACACACACACACACACACAGAGAGAGCAGTTAATGGATAGGAGACAGCCGGTTCTTTTCATAGGGAAGAATTCACATTGGGTAAAAAACAAACGGAAGTACTTGCATCCTTTAGTGGAGTAAAAGTAGTATTACTAAAGTGACAAATATCCAATTAAAAGTACTGCATTCACAATCTTACTGAAGTCAAAGTACAGCTGTATCATCAGCTTCATGTAGTTAAAGTATCACATGTCAGTACACAGATTGCAAAGTTATTCATATACATACATTTAAACTCTAAAGAACAAACGCTCAAGAGGCCTCAATAATACCAATTCTACTCTCAATTCTCTCTTACTTCAGCTATAGTATGTGACATTTTTGTTTAGACACAAGACACACAAGTAACCTTTTCAGGAAAACTCAATATTTTTCCAGAACTCTTTGGACAAATGTCACACTTTTCCAGGACCAGAAAGCTAAAAGAATTCCAGGTTCTCCAGGATGTGTGGGTACCCTGTATGATTGGGATTTTTAGAATGCAAACAAGTCCCAAAAACTGCAACAGATAGCTGCGCAGGAGAATTTACAGTATGTGCTATAATGATCCCACAAATTAGAATTATTTTATTTTTCTATTTTTGAAGAGCATATGTTTAGATAAATACCGTCACTCTGATTCTCACTGTGGTGTATATCCACTGGAGAATAAAATGTGAATAAACTCTTATCAGTACCGGAATCACAGCGTCCACCTCTGTCTGGGGGTTGTGCTTCATGTACTGCAGGACGGGGCGTCGCTGGCCTGCCATGGTGACTGTGTGACTCCCCCCGCAGCTCCGCGACGCGGCCAGGTGACTGTAGTCCGTCATTTCAGAGATCCGCTCGCTGCTTGGTCAGACAGAAACATCATGACATGAGAGAACAGAGAAACTGTGAGTCTGCAGCATCTCTTTTTTTAAAGTCTGTTTCCAGCGATGTAGACTTTCAGATTTGGATCGATAGGAATGAGAAGATCATGAACTGCTGTTTTACATTCCTGCAATTAATATGCAAATAGTTATTTCTAGTCACTGTTTCTATTGTTGTAGATGCTGTTTCTCGTGCTCTTATTATACACTAAATGTATTATTTTATTTGATATCCTAATTCATTTTCATGTTTTTTTGCTTTTATTAAAGTGGCATCCTATCCTAAGCCTTAAGCTTTTTACAGGAAAAAACAGACTGGTATCTGCAGGAGTGTTACATTGCAGACATATGAGCTCTGGAGAGATTGCAACCAGTGCAGGTATTATTGAAATCACACAAATCTCATCCAAATGGGGCTTTGGACTCAAACATCTAACAGAGTGACTCTGCCTCTCCCCCTTTCCTCTCCCCTGCCCTCTCCCCTGTCCTCTCCCCTGCCCTCTCCCCTGTCTTCTCCCCTGCCCTCTCCCCTGTCCTCTCTCCCTGTCCTCTCCCCCTGCCCTCTCCCCTTGCCCGCTCCCCCTGCCCTTTCCCCTGTCCTCTGCCCTCTCCCCATGTCCTCTGCCCTGCCCTTTCCCCTGTCCTGTCCCTGACTCACTGCAGGTCTCCTGGCTGGTTTTGGATCAGGCTGTCACCCGCGGTGCCATAGCTGGCGGTACTGTCACAGTGTTTCCTCTGCATGCTCTCTATCTGCCGGCACATCACAGCATGGCTGTTCTGGAGCTGCTCCCTTCTCCTGCCAGCTACCACAAAGTTGTAGCGGTTGGACCCTGGTTTCAGACTGAGACGGCAACACCAGCTTACAATGGATCAGGTACTGAGAAACTAACACATGCTCTGAATGTCTGAAAGATGAGACTGTGTACAGTGTTTCTACATCGAGCGTTTGCCTACAGTATATGACATAAAACGTGTCTTTAGGGTCCTGTTTGTTTAAATAATGACTTTAGGACTCTTGCGCTCCCTGCTGGTGAACAGAGGACACAGTAGATAAAGTGAGAGGAGGTAAACTGCAGTAACTCTGCTGCTCTCACCTCCTGTAGTGCTGTCGAAACTGCTCCAAAGCGTAAACAGTAAACGGCCTGATGGACTTGTGTGAGGGGAATCCAGGAGTGGACGGCTGCTTTGCCAGATGCCTTTTATTGCCACAAACATACACAAGAGCAGATGAGTTTAGAGAGCAAGTGATATTGTAGTGTATGAAGTCAATTTATTTTATAATCTGAGGAATAATTTAGAAAAGAGACACTGAAAATGAATGGCAAATATCTATAACTCTGAATACATATCCAGTGTGTAGATCTTATAATATAAATATTATTTTTACTGTTATCAGTATTGACTCACTGTCCGGGGGTGTGCATGACAACAGGTCGGTCACAGGAGAGGCAGTGAAATCTGTCCACCAGTTGTCTGGAAATAAACACAAAGACAGGGATATGGGAGAACATAGCACACATGTCTGCCAAATACTTTTGTTAAGTGTAATACAACGATTGAGTCAAATAAGATCTCAGTGTTCAGTAGAAGTCACACGAAGGGAACGTTTAAGATGGAGATTTAGGTGGTAAATGATATTAAAGTAGACTTCAGAAGCAATATCATTAGATACAAGTTCTACTTAAATCCATGAAGAAACACTTTAGAAGCCAGCAGAGAGATTTACGTAACATTAAATTAAAACAAACTAGTCCTCATCTATAGACTATTGGTTACTAACGCATCCAGTAACTGACTTCACACAGAAAAATAACACAATATATCTAACATTACAAAACATTATGTGGGTTTAGGTTATGTAATCAGATATTTCTCTCTCATTATAAACTGTATTACTAAAATACACAGATTTCTCCATGCATGTGGACAGAAATAAAACAAAGTTATGTCTACTTTTACAAATAACTGGCTATTACCGTGTGTATTTCATAGTAGTGCATTGCTATTGTTATGTTACAGCTTGTAATGACTTGGTGTTTACAAGGTTAATTGCTCGATTGGATGGCGCAAAAGATTTTTCCTAGTAACACATTTATGCATCACTTAAGTCTTTTTATTTCTATGGTTTCAATAGTGCAACCTGATTTAGTCAATCACTAGCTGGTAGTTTCTAAGGAAGTTGGATATTTAAAACACACACACACACACACACACACACACACAGTGCGTGGCACTATCTTTGTAGGGACCCGTCATTGACATAATGCATTCCCTAGCCCTTTACCCTAACCTTAACCATCACAACTAAATGCCTAACCCTAACCCTTACCCTCACCCTAACCATAACCTAATTCTAACCCTAATCCTACAACCAAGTCTTAACCTTCAAACAGCCCTTTAAAGTTGTGGGGTCCAGCATTTTGGCCCCACAAAGCTGTCCGGACCCCGCAAGTATACTATATTCCCGGTTTTTGGACCCCACGAATGTAGTTAAACAAGAACACACACACACACACACACACACACACACACACACACACACACACACACACACACACACACACACACACACACGTAAATTAATGATGAGTGATGTTACCACTTACTTTCTGATACCAGCAGCATCCTCGTGCTCTGGAGCCCCCTGAGCCTGCAGCTTCTCGTGGATGTTCTTCCAGCGATTTTCCAGCTGCTTCTTCACAGAGTCCAACTCCATCCTGTTCAACTGCAGAGAGATCAGAATTCAAACATCACAGATAATCAACAAATACAAACCCTCACATGTATTACCGGGGATGTCACAGTTAGAAGAACGTTTAAAAGCTCAGATACTTACCTTACATTCCATCTCAGTAGAGAGTTTGTCGATGACTTTGTGCCAGTCCTGCTCATGACCGGTCACCTTGTTCAGCAGCTCGTGGAACATGGCGTTGAGCTGCTCTGTCGCAGAGTCAAACTGCAGACGGCTCACTTTGCTCTCCAGAGCAAATTTATCTGCTTTCTTCAGGTGTGGGGAGACAACAAGAGGTTCAGGAAAAGCAGGATAATAAAGACACAGGCCGACCCTTTAGTGAGTTACTTACGATTTCACTCTCAACCATCTCCTTGTCGGCCTTCTTCTCCCCCAGCTCCTCTGTCGTCTTGTACAGCTCCTATGGAAACAAGAACAGTAATATTTAACAATAATTATTGGCTAATTTTACTTCTACAGGACTTAAACAAGGAGATGCTGCTTCGATTTCACGGGTCAAAAGTCAGATTGGAACCAATCATATTCGGTGTTGAGTGGATGGATACATAATATAATAAGAAGTTTGCTAATATTTTCAGTATCAAAATCATTATTACAACAAATACGTTTAAAGTAATACAAGTATGTGATAATAATTGATTATTTCAAAAGGTATTATTACACTGTCAAACCAATTAGTCGGACATTTTCACATTTTGAAAAGTTGCTACAGTATCTGACGATAATCGTGAGTCAATCGAAACAACATAAGAGTTAATGAAATACAGAGAGAAAGAAAAAACATGCAGTTTACCTCTATGTGGCTTTGTTTCTGTCTGTTGTCCTCGTGCAGACATCTGGTGGTTTCATGCAGCTTTTGACACTCTGCCTGAAGGTGCAGGATCGCCTTCTGCACATCGTTCACCAGCTCCACGTCCTGAGCCACGGGCACACACACACACACACACACACACGCACACACACACACACACACACACACACACACACACACACACACACACACACAGAGTTATACATTACACGCTAATTTCTGTCCTATTGATTGAGAGGCAAATTCATGTCATTAGCCACTTCTTAACCAAATCTCATATAAAAAAAGAACAGTGCTTTCAAACACATTTCACATTGTTGCATTACAAGATATGAAATCTCTGTAATGTGTATTGTAGTGTATTGGTTCCTTTTAAACTGAGTTTACATGTACGTTTGTGTCAGGGTTCCAAATTAGCACCATCTACTAGCCAAATGCTGGTAAAATATGCAAGTGGCAAGTAGATTTGCTACACTCACCACCCAAAAAAACAATGGTACTCTATTAAGTGGCTGGTAAAATGGGAACATTGACTAGCCATTTGGCTGGTGGACGAAAAAGTTAATTTTGGACCCTGGTTTGTGTGTGTTTGGGTCATGGGATAGCTACAAGTGCTGAATCAAAGGCAACTGGACTTGTTGAAGAGGTCTCACACGTGGACTAACGACCTCAACGATTCTCACCTGGGACTCCCTCCCAGTCAGAACTGATGGCCAGTTCTCATCAGAGTCTACATGTATGCTTATAGTTCAGCCTTGGACATTAGTATTATACCAAGTGTTAGGATATTCTGGGGTTCAAAAATCTATTTCATCATCCAAAACGACGTGACTTTCTGTGTCAGCCACGGTTTGACAAAACTGATTCCCCACACCTGTTTGTGTTTTTGGTGAAGGCATCTTTCCACTTGACCCCATCTATGTGACAAAAATGATTTTGCAAAAAAAATGCTATGAAAAAGAAACGTGCTTAAAAGGGGATTTTCCCCCTCAGTGTGTTTCCAGGTTCTGGGGAGTTCTGCTGCACATGTTTTAAAAGTAGTATAACGCATTTTGTGTCTCCAGAGGGAGCTGTGTGATAAATGTCCTCAAGTGATGTCACATGAGTCAGCGTTGGTTGAAGACTACAAGTTTGAAAAGTTAAAAAAAAAAGTACTGTGTGGAGTTAGAAAGAAGTGATCTTACCAGACCTCTGTAGCCCCCTGCACATCTCTGCTGCAGGCTACATTAGCGGCTGCTAGCATAAGACACCCCAATCACCCACCCAACTGCCAGGGGAGGAGTCACATTGTGGGTAATGTAGGCACCAGGTTTTGACAAGGAAGAAGATAGTGTGGAATAAAAAAAATGATTGTTGCATCAATTCTGATCCTTTTTTTTAACTGTTGATCTAAAGTCTGTTATAGGAGTGTCCAAAGTTAACAGGTTAGGTAGAGACTGTTGACCTGACCAGGGTACAACCCACTTCTCAGATGTGCATGCTGGGATAGGCTCTACCCTCCCAGCCTGAACAGGATAAACAGGGATGAAAAATAGATGTACAGTAGCTAGCAGTATTTTGCCCAAAAGTGGTTAAATGTATCACTAACAGAGCGTATAGTATTTGTCTACAGTCCAGAGCTCATTACAGTAGTTTGTTCCTGGCAGTTAATGGCGGGAATCGTCTCTGAATACACACACACCTGCCTCTGGTGAACCCAACGGTCTTATGCTACAGATTTAGCTTGCCTCTATGTCCTTCAGTGGCCCTGCTCTGCCTCCAGTCTGCTGTTGGAGAAGGCTGCTCACTGTGTCCTGCAGCTGCTCATAGTGCTGGAACAGAAGGCTGAGCTTCCTGCCAGTGTTCATTGTGCTGGTGGTAAACTCTGATCTCTGATCTTTACTCTGACCGATGCCCTGGCTATCATTGCTCTCATCCAGCCCAGCATCGGACAGCTGACAGGTCAAGGACTGCATCATGTCCTCCAACATGCTTCGCAGGTCGTCCAGCTGAGGTCAGAGGGCAGAGAGCTCAGATTAGACTGATATATGGCCGCCTCATACTGGGCTTTTATCAAAAACTTTATACATGTTGATATGATGGCATGTAACTCAAACTAGTCTAGGTTTGGCAGGCTGCAGATTCTGCACAGGACGAGGCTTTTTTTAGTCATTGTCAGACCAGGTTTACAAAGGCCATGCTGCACCACATGTATGAAAGTAAAAGTAACAGCAGCAGCAGTTTAGACCTGCAGGTGAAGACATATGGAAGTTGCCATTTGCAGGCAATACATGTTAGCTGCTGCATTGCATTTTGCACGTTTACAACTTGTTAACTAAAATTGATTTATTTCCAAATGATGAATGGAGGACTACAGGAATACAACTCAGCTTGTAGCTTTAAAACATCAAATGCTACATTTCGTAAATTAATTTGAAGGAAATGGTTTTTTTTGTTTTCATTAATTTCCTATTCTAAATATCTAAGAACCAGGCTCAATAATAAATATGGCCATTTGAGCCAGTGAAAACAAGTTGTAAACACAAGATTGACATATTGTTGACCAGCTGACTGTAAGTCCAAGACAAGTGCAAACTATTTTATCAATAAACATCATATATATTCCCCTTCTTTTATCTCTGTAGCGGGACACTGTGAACTAGTATTCAGCTGAAAATAAGCTCCATTCAAGTCCATTTTTATATTCTTCAATTAAATTATTCAGATTTAAAGGAAAATATTAAACCTCAAACATGAAGACACAAATAACAGCAGTATTTTAAAAAGGAACTGCAGATCTAAGTTGCTGCTGCTGTAAGTGGAGCAGGTTTGACTGAAAGTGCAGCTTCCGAGTTACAGGCCTGACAGTGCCGCAGCAGAATAACAGTAGCTGGGTCTTCACGTGTGTCCTTGTTTTTTGACTGACTCCCCCCTAATTGTCTCTCAGCAGCTTGTCCTCCTGTCTGACCTGATCTTGTAGGTGTCGGTCTTTTGCTCTCTCCATAGATGAAGCCTGTCTAGCCTTCAGCTGCTTTATGTCGTCCTCCAGCTTCTGCAAAGACTTCCTGGACATGAGGGTACGGACATGAACACGGACCAACGTCTGAACCGAACTCAACACTCACAACGGGCTCACATGTAGCAAAAAAAAAAAATGATTGTGGACGTACAGAAAACAAGTGTGGAGAGAGACCCAATATTCAAGTAATGCTCACACTCACATAACTGAGGAACAAAATTCTCCAAACTCTCAGTTAAAGTGTGACTTTAAAGTTCAGTTTTTATAATGTGACAAATTAGCTGCGCTGATGACGGGCAACTTTGCGTTTTTCTCCACCATTCAATTCAAACACAAAGTATTTCATTAGTTTGAAGAAATACAACTAGAAAAATTGCATGTAAATAGTATCTCTGATCAAATGTTTTTTTTAACTATATATGATGTTTAAAACTGAGATTTTGAGGCTTAAAAATTCTGTCAGACAACCAACAGATAAGTCACTTTTTGTTACCAGCAACTGTGAACATCCACTTCAGTGTTCTTCAAAACTCTGTTGCATATTTCCTGGCTGCTTAAGTTTTTATGGTTGTTATAAAAAAGTTTGTATTAACTGTGGCTGGGATGTTATTGTAAAACCTCCTGTGTTACTATAGATATACAGTGAGGAAAATAAGTATTTGAACACCCTGCTATTTTGCAAGTTCTCCCACTTAGAAATCATGGAGGGGTCTGAAATTGCCATCGTAGGTGCATGTCCACTGTGAGTGTATTTATTTGTATGATACAGCTGCAAATAAGTATTTGAACACCTGTCTATCAGCTAGAATTCTGACCCTCAAAGACCTGTTAGTCTGCCTTTTAAAATGTCCACCTCCACTCCATTTATTATCCTAAATTAGATGCACCTGTTTGAGGTTGTTAGCTGCATAAAGACACCTGTCCACACCGGTCAATCAGTAAGAATCCAACTACTAACATGGCCAAGACCAAAGAGCTGTCCAAAGACACTAGAGACAAAATTGTACACCTCCACAAGGCTGGAAAGGGCTACGGGGAAATTGCCAAGCAGCTTGGTGAAAAAAGGTCCACTGTTGGAGCAATCATTAGAAAATGGAAGAAGCTAAACATGACTGTCAATCTCCCTCGGACTGGGGCTCCATGCAAGATCTCACCTCGTGGGGTCTCAATGATCCTAAGAAAGGTGAGAAATCAGCCCAGAACTACATGGGAGGAGCTGGTCAATGACCTGAAAAGAGCTGGGACCACCGTTTCCAAGGTTACTGTTGGTAATACACTAAGACGTCATGGTTTGAAATCATGCATGGCACGGAAGGTTCCCCTGCTTAAACCAGCACATGTCAAGGCCCGTCTTAAGTTTGCCAATGACCATTTGGATGATCCAGAGGAGTCATGGGAGAAAGTCATGTGGTCAGATGAGACCAAAATAGAACTTTTTGGTCATAATTCCACTAACCGTGTTTGGAGGAAGAAGAATGATGAGTACCATCCCAAGAACACCATCCCTACTGTGAAGCATGGGGGTGGTAGCATCATGCTTTGGGGGTGTTTTCTGCACATGGGACAGGGCGACTGCACTGTATTAAGGAGAGGATGACCGGGGCCATGTATTGCGAGATTTTGGGGAACAACCTCCTTCCCTCAGTTAGAGCATTGAAGATGGGTCGAGGCTGGGTCTTCCAACATGACAATGACCCGAAGCACACAGCCAGGATAACCAAGGAGTGGCTCTGTAAGAAGCATATCAAGGTTCTGGCGTGGCCTAGCCAGTCTCCAGACCTAAACCCAATAGAGAATCTTTGGAGGGAGCTCAAACTCCGTGTTTCTCAGCGACAGCCCAGAAACCTGACTGATCTAGAGAAGATCTGTGTGGAGGAGTGGGCCAAAATCCCTCCTGCAGTGTGTGCAAACCTGGTGAAAAACTACAGGAAACGTTTGACCTCTGTAATTGCAAACAAAGGCTACTGTACCAAATATTAACATTGATTTTCTCAGGTGTTCAAATACTTATTTGCAGCTGTATCATACAAATAAATAGTTAAAAAATCATACATTGTGATTTCTGGATTTCTTTTTTTAGATTATGTCTCTCACAGTGGACATGCACCTACGATGACAATTTCAGACCCCTCCATGATTTCTAAGTGGAACTTGCAAAATAGCAGGGTGTTCAAATACTTATTTTCCTCACTGTATATTCCAGAGATTGATCCCTCTCCCTGTGTGTCTCCCCCTGTCTTTACCTGAGGTAGGATATTTGATGTCTGAGCTCATGAGAGGCTTTGCTGTCTGACTCCTCGCTCCCTGAAGCTGCCTCTGAGGTGGTTTCTCTGTCGTGGCCAGTTACGTTCATAAACATGTCCAGCTTTGGACAGACACATTATATCACAACCAGAACCAGAGAATACATGTGTGTATGTGATACTGAGGCGTTTGGTGCTGATGTTGAGTTTTAAGAAAGCAGGAATCCACTCTGGATGGTATATTTGCTGCCTCTTACCCACCTTCTCCCGGTCCCTTATCAGGCTGTCTATTAGAGCTTGCTGCTGGTTCAGTTGATCCATCAGGTTATTCAATGCATCCTTGGAATCTAAATCTACAATATGACATCATGAGTACAAGTCAGTGAAGTAACAGATCCACCAGGCTAAGAGCTGCTACAAGAAAAAAAAATGTTTTCATCGTTACGTACTGTATACATGAGATTTACCTTGTTAGCTTGTAGCATTGTATGTATGTAAGTATGCGAGTTATTCTTCCATATATGGTTGTCTTTTCCTTTATTATACACACAGACCAAAAAACACAGAACTCTCTTAATTTAAAATAAGCTAAAGTGTTCTAACTTTGGCTGAAAATGTTTTGCTCGTGTACAACCTTATCGTTTAGGGTGAGAATCTGACTGAGAATAACATGTTCAGATCCTTTAAGTCAGTCAACACTAATACACTTTTAGATAACTAAAGGGGCATGACCAGGTGGTATAAAGTTACCGTGGTTAGCGATGAGCTTTTTAAGGTGCATCAGCTGTGACTGGTCCACCTTATCTTCTTCCAGCGCAGCAACACGAGCTTCCAGCTCGCCGAACCCCTCCTTCAGTTTGCCGATGTTCTTCAGGGCCTCCGCCGTCTCTGAGCTGCTGGCCTCCCGAGCCAGGGGCTGTGGTGGCCCTGACGGGACTGAAGGAGGCTCCGTGGCCGTCCGGGTGTCCGTTGAAATCTGTCCAGAAATGGAAGGAGAACTAGGAGCTGCTGGCCTGCCAGTATCCTTGACAGGGTGGGGGGAGGAGGTTCTTACAGCAGTGAAGTTGCTGTTGAAAGGTTTGTATGTGGCTGGATCAACAACCCCTGAATTTACAAGCTCCTGTAAAAAGAAAAAGTAGAGACATGCTTAAGGAGACAATCCGCATGTTGTCATTTTAGGTTACTGTTAATTTAATAGATTTTGATCTAAGTGTGTTCATATCAGTCTGTTGGTGGTTAAAAACAAATAATTACAAAATATTCACAAATCTGAATCAGCAATAAAATGTCATGATTTGAGAGCTACATAAAATGAAACACAGACCAAATACTCTTTCAATCAGTCCCTCCAGAAAAACGCGATTATACGATCGCATAATTCATTGCATAATCAGCCAAAGTCCGCATATTTATGCGGGGGCTGCATTTTTTCAAATACGTTATGAAGTGACGTAATTACGCGACGTGAACATCATCGAAAAGCTGCAAACCCTGCGATGAAGCCATGATGAAACCGCAGTTTTTGCAAGTTCCCGCAATTTCATCGCATAAAATTGCATAAATATCCCGCATATTCCATTGCATTTTTTAAGAAAACGTGTCGCATAATCAAGGACTTTCAATCACAAAAAAACTCTGTACTTTTCTGGAAGGACTGTTCAATGTACATATGAGCACGTGAGCATTGTTTTAAGACCTTCTCAAAATATATGAACTTATCCTTTCCTCAGTGAGTTAAAAATGTGGGTACGCATACCTCTAGGGGTACTTTAGAGTACTGCAAGGGGATGTGAGATTTCTTTAAAGCCTCTGAACACCCACACAGGTGATTTCAGTTAGTGCTGATTAGACTCTGCTCAGGTTGAAGGTGGGTCGGAGCTTAGATGGGAGTTTATAGGTCACAAATCTTCATCTACCAATAAGAATGATAAAGGTATCATTTGTCCTGCCCTAACAGGGGCAACAAAGCTAACGAGAGGTTTAGGAAGATGTCAATCAATCAGTCTAGACACACCCACACAGTCTCAGACTTCCCGGAAATGGAACGTCAAGGATATAGACTAGGGGTTTCCTATCCCAGTCCAAATGCAATTTCCTGTTTATGACGCTCCTAAAAGCACCTTTGGATCTCACCTTCTGCATGTCGTCCCAGGTCACACACTGACTCAGCTCCTTTGGGTCTGGATACTTCTGAAGTGTGTTCCTCAGAGATCTCTGTCACAGTGACAACAGAGGAGATGAAGCTTTTATCAGCATTTTTGGAGAAAAAAAATAGGTCATTGCAACGACTTTTGAAAATTAAGAAGAGATGCAGCCAACGGTTTAAACAGTATGATGTAAGAACCGTAGAGAGCGAAGTTGATTTCATGTTGTCGCAGCACACTTACCACAGTTTTCTCCAGAGCGTCCACGCGGCGGCAGCACTTCTCCACATCGGAGGCCGTCCCTGATGGAGCACCAACCATCTGGACACAACAGAGAGAGGAAAACCCTACTGCATGAGTGTTGGAACATGCCCCCCTCACTTTTCAAAGTCCTGTTATTTCCCTCCAATCAATATTACTCATATTTAATCACTTAAATCTCTCTACATAGTGTCCTCTGACTCTAGCTGTCATAATCCAGATCAGAGAAGAGAGGATCAAAATGTTGATATCATCATCTGAGTCAAATTCAGTTCTTCCCCGTGTGCTCGTAGCAATAAACTAAACATTCTCTCAGGCTTATCTCCTCTACACATTTTTAGTTAATCTACTGTATATTTTTTAATGACAGTCAATATTCTCCTAAAATATGCAAACATGTAACAAAAATAAAACATTAAATATGAGATAAGGCAGTTTAGGGCACTGTTGTTGTTTTTTTATTGAGGATGCACATATTTTCGTCCAAATATGAGGTGTCTACCAATGAAAACTAAACGTGACTTTAAGTAGGTTTAGTTTATCAATAATACAGCCATTTATACAGCATTTCTACTTTGTAGTAGACTATAATTTATTTGGAAAACATGAGGACCAAATGTATAATGCCTTCAAGAAGACATGTTTTAATGTCTTCAAGGATCTCAACAGGTTGCAGTCTCAGAGCATAGAAGAGCAGTGACTCGTTACGTGGACACATTCCACAGTGTATTAACCCTCGTGTTGTCTTCCCGTCAACCATGCAACATTTAGTTTTTCTGGGTCAAAATGTAAACTTTTTTTTCAACGTTTTGGATGTCTTTTTTGACACTTTTGTTGCTTTTTCCACCGATGTTTTTGTCACTTTTTTTCAACATTTTTGTCACTTTTTCCCTGTTTTTTTCTGCACTTTTTGACGTTTTTGTGTGTTTTCTTCCCCACGTTTTTGAAGCTTTTCCCGACATTTTTGTCACTTTTTTCAAGTTTCTTTTATTAAAAAAAAAAAAATTCAAATGCTATGAAATTGAATAAAACTTGTGAAGAGCGTCGTATGGAACCACCCACGTTATTTCTTTTGAAAATATGGTTAAAAGAAACCCAAATTTCTGATATATAAACTTTTTGAAAATGGGTCAAATTTGACCCAAGGACAACAGGAGGGTTAATGCTGCAGCTAACTATTATTATCTTCATCATTCAGTCTGTAAAATGTCAGAAAATGGTGAAAAATGTCCCGACGCCCAAGGTGACTCTTGTTTTGTCCAACCATCCGAAATCCAAAGCAAGCAAAAAAAAGCGGCCAACCCTCACCATTAAGAAAGCTGGAGCCGGGGGATGTTTTGCTTTTGTGCTTGACTTAGATGATTAATCGACAATCCAAACATTTCTTTTCTATCAATTAACTTAACTTATTTATCTTAGTTTTAGTGGAATAACTAGTAAATCGCCCTATATAACCCAAGATTATTGTCTCTCTCTTCACCCACAAACTCATTTTTCCAGTTTCATTATGTCAAAAATACTTTGGACTTTCATTACGGTGGTGAGAGGAATATCTGATTATTGTTATTATCTCCATTATTGAACAGTCTCACCTTCTGTTGCTGGCGGAGCTCCTTCGTCTCTTTCTTCATCTCTTCCGTCATCTCTTCCTCCGTCTCGTCCTCCGTCTCTTTCTTCATCTCGTCCTCTGTCTCTTCCTTCTCCTCCTTCCTCTCTTCCTTCATCTTTTTCTTTGTCTCTTTCTTCAGATTCTTCAGATTTTGGCTTTGGACGTCCTGAATGGGCTTCATGGCCTGCAAAATAACAACAGACAGACACTTAAAAAAAGCAATCACTGGCAATAAAGTTTAAATTTAGATTTGTGGCTCAAACGCCTCAGTTCGATCGCCCCGAGGAATCTGAGGTTCCTTTGAGAGCATTCATTTAAAAAAAAAAAAAGTCTCAGGAATCTGACTTACAGCAAACACCCCTCTGACCTTTGACCCCAATGACAACAGACAGGACTTGAATGGATGCTGACAAAGAGGGTGAAGCACAATCCAGCTGCTGCACTTGTTCCACATGTGTATCTCCGGCTGGTGATCCCTTCTTTAGCCAGGTTATTTAAACTCCCTGTGAGGCTGTCGGGGCTCGTTAGCAGAGTAAACGTGTGTGTGTGTGTGTGTGTGTGTGTGTGTGTGTGTGTGTCTCCCAACTGAAACAAAGCACATTCCTGAGCTACATGTGAGTCGGTGTTTAACTTGTGTCGAATGTGCCCGGACATGAAGTGATGCATAGCGATCCCCCCCAGAGCGTCACAGTCTTCATCGGCAGCATGAATCACTAACAGCTTCGTTAATAAGTGCCGTCACACTACATGACTCATGTGTGACCTTTTACTGACCGGGACTATTCTATTTTATTTCCCTTTTCTACTCGGCAAACTATAACTTTATATTGACTACTGCTTCGTGCAAAGTGAAACCTAAATCAACAATATTTTTGCTCTACTACAGTTATATTTTTTTAAATGAATTCTCTAAAAAATGGTCTGCATCTCTGTCGTCACCATTATAATCATCGTTATTATCCCAGAAGCAAGTGTTGGTTCTCAGCCTTAGGTTTAAAATCAGTTTACAGGTTTCTGTGTTTTCTGTGAGTGAAACCTAAAACCAGGAATCATTTTAAGAGCCAATTTCCAAGGTGGCAACACACCCAGTTAGTACTGTTTTTGTAAGGGTTTTATTTGTAACAAGCTCAAACAATAAGCTTAGTGAAATGCAGTGTGACATACTCTTAAGGCTGTGCTTAAAAGGCTAGTGGGTAATAAATAATAATAATTAGAAATACAAGAAAAATTGATACAAATTCGAAAATTAAAAATCTATGTCATGTCAAGTATTAAAATGTGTATATGTGTAAAAAGTGTATATTGGTCTGGTGTTTGTAGAGGTGGGCTGTGCACTTTTTAAGTATATAATAATGTAAAATGTCCACATGTCACAGTTGTGAAGAAAACTATACAATAAGAAATGTGCTCACTGCAGGGCTGTGCAGAGGATTTACAGAGGACAATGTGCTGGACAAGGCTGAGGACATGAATCCTGATGCCATCATCTGCTGGCTGTCTTCAAAATGATCCTCCAGATAATATTCTCTTCTCCCAGTGTCCCTTTATGGATAGTTTTAATAACTGCAGCACTGACAGAACTGAGGTTTGTTTTACAGCGTGTTGACTGACGTCGGCACTGGGCACCACACAGTAGTAGGGCTGCAGCTAACAATTATTTTCATTATTGAGTCATCTGCCAATTATTTTCTCAATTAATAGATTCATCTTTCAAGCAATAATTTGAAGAAAAAAATCTGAAAAAAAAAAGTCTGAAAAATAGTTTTTCTTCGTCCGTCCAACAGTCCAAATTAAAAAGTATTTAATTCATTATTATTAGAGACAAAGACAACCAGCACATATTTACATTTGAGAATCTGGAACCAGTAAATATTTGCTATTTGATGATTATTGCTTTTTAAAATAGCTGATTCTTCCCTGACTGAAGAATTAATCAACTTGTCATTTCAGCTCTAAGCAAAAGGATACATTATATGGTGTGATGGCTATTGGGGAGGGGGGGAGAAATATATTAGAATGAGACTCACATTGGAATAAATTACAATTGGAAAATGCTGAAATGGTTTAAAAGTACTTTAAAGATAAGGCCCCCTAGATAAGGCCCAGAAAAATGACCTCCTGGGCAGCAGTCATAACTCAGGGAAGTAGCCTTAGCTCTCCGTTACTCTTCAAGCTGTTGCCTCAGTTCCAACAGTCAGCTATTAACTGGGGCTGGCTGTTGGTGCACTCTGATCCACAAACGTCACTCAGCTGTTCTCACAGTCCCATCAGGCACCATGGGGGGGGGGGGGGTCAACAGTAGGCCTGGGCAATATATCAATATTATATCGATATCCTGATATGAGATTAGATATCGTCTTAGATTTTGGATATCATAATATTGTAATATGACATAAGTCTTTTCCTGGTTTTAGAGGGCTACATTACAGTAGTAGCCTACACATTACAAGTGATGTCATTTTCTGAACTTTCCAGACTGTTCTAGCTGTTCTATTATTTGCCTTTACCCACTTCATCATTATATCCACATCACTGATGATTATTTATCACAAATCATTTTGTGTAAATATTTTGTAAAAGCACCCTAAAGTCAACCCTACAATATTGTCTCGATATCAAGGTATTTGGTGAAAAATATCCTGATATTTGAGTTTCTTTATATCGCCCAGCCCTATTCCACAGTCAACATTTTAAGAAATTAATGTTTTATGAAAACAAATCCTCTGACAGGTTAATGGGTGAACCGTGACATACGGCCTGACCCCCCCCAGACATGTGGCATATACTATAGCAGGGGTGGCCAACCAGTTAGGTATAAAGAGCCACAAAAAAAAACCGCACCATCGCAAAAAGCCACACAACACATGCACGTCCACACTACAACAGCAACAGTGTCTTCCAGATCTAATGACAGTCATAATACATAGCAGTTTTCATAGTTTTTTTTTTCACTTAGATTGACTCAGTGGGAAACCTGACAGTCTTTGTTATCCACAATCCTTTTCAGGTCTTGCTTGAACTCGGTTGTGGCCACTCGAAGCGACTCTCTCACTCATTTGTCACTAAAGGGGCTTTCAAACAATCGGATTCAGCAGTGAAAGGGTTAACGAGGAAGGTGATCTGTGGCCGCTGTTTTTCCTCAGGTTGCAGAATCTGTCCTCAAAACTCTGCTGCATTATTTTCCATTTTAAAATAATTGGCAAATGTATTCAAATGTTTTTTTTACTTATCTGAAATACTGTATGTTTCAGAAAAGTTAAAAACAACAATCAACCAATGACACAGCCCCCAGCCACACAGGAAGAGCCTCACAGGAGCAGGCAAAGAGCCGCATACGGCTCAAGAGCCACAGGTTCGCCACCCCTGTACTATAGTAATGTCTGTTCTGCCTTCAGAGGGAAGACACTGGTGGACGAGTCTGGCCGGGTCACCTCATCATAGTTAAGTCAGCGGATACGGCAGCTGACCCGGACGATGCCCACAGAGAGAGGACATGAATGATTCAGACGGGCTGCACCTGCTCCTGCCCGATGTCCTGCTTTTCACCTGACAGCTATTCATCCCCTGACAACCAGAGTCCTCTCTGCAGGGGACTAATTACCCCCTATCACACAGACGGAGAGGAGGAGGAGGGGGGGCGGGTGTAGGAAAAGGTGACTACAGGTCTGGACAATGTCCCAAAGAACTTGGGCTAAACGATATAAGGAAAATATCTAATTGATTGATTATTTTTGACTGATATTGCGATTGCGATATGATTCACGATATTGGAGAGAATGATCATTTTTGTATCATTATTCTCATTTTCATTGACATTTTTTAATAATTTAAAACATTTCGATGATTATAGTGTGAGAAGAACTGTACCAAAAAGATTTTTTTCTTTAGTCTGTAGGATATAGGATTTGTAGTTTAACGATTTTAGCGATTTGGATATTGCACTGGTCCCTATTGCGATTTCGATAAAATTGGGATTAATTGTGCAGCTCTATTTAACACCAATCCAACTGTCGTCATTCCTTCACTTAAAGTCTTTGTCTTTCTAAGATAAAAGCTGACAATTTGCTGAACGCTGAAAATCCACCCCTCTTTCTTGGAAGCGGCCTGACAGAAACCTGAACAGAGTAACGCAGGGGTCATTTGAGATGTCAGGGTGGCGCCCATCTCCTATTGTCCTGTGCTGTCATCATCAGCTTAATACCGCGCTGAAAAGTTCACCGCAGCCCGCCAGACATGATGATGAGAAGAATAAGAGCTGCCGCCTCAGACGTCTTTCAGTCTTTAAAGAAAATGTTATTTAACCAAACAAAAAGGGTGAGCAGGATAAGGATGAATTACAACACTAAATCACATTTAAAATGCTTCACCTGGGCTAACATTTTGATGCATGTTTCACCCCTGATCAGCGATGTCACAGCCGGGGTTTTCATCATCTGACAAAAGCAAAATGCCTGTTGTGACATCACTGCTGGGGGTGTGGCCACTAGTGTATCACAGCTGCACACTTCAACACTAGAAAACTGTGTGTGTGACTTGTGTGTTATCCAGGACGATCAATACGTCTTAACATGCTGAATAATTGTGTCCTAACAGGCGATAATCTAGTGCAGAGCTGCAAATCGGTTAGTTGATCAACAGAGAATTAGCCAGCTACTATTTTGAAAATTGATTAATCATTTAAATTATTTTTTCAAACAAAAATTCTGACCAATGGAAGTTTCCAGCTTTTTAAATGGTAAAAATTGCATTACAGTATTCTTAATTGAAGTTATTTGTGTTATTGACTGTTGATGTCACCTTGAGCTCTAGAAAATTGTGATGGCATTTTCTTCTGTTTTCAGATGTTTCATAGAGCAAACAAATTGATGAATTGAAAAAAATAGTTCAGATTAGTCGATAATGAAAATAATAGTTTCAGCCCTAATCGAGTGTCGTGAGAAGTAAAAGTTGGGGTGGTGCACATCTATGTTTTGTGCGATAGGAATTTGCATTTTAATGTGCATTTATTGCATGCAAAGAAAACTGAAGGATATAACCGAATTTTAACTCCTCAACTCCTTATTAAAATACTGAATGAATTGTGCAGAGGACAACCTCATTAACAGCTCATTCCTGTCCTGCAACTTCTTACTGAGTTCACATTTCAGCAAGATCTGGGATGAAAAATAGTTCTTCTTATTTCTTATGGCTATTTGTAGTGTATATCGGTGATTCCTAAGCCGGGGTACTTCTGCAGTTGCCACGAAATTTGAAAAACTAGAAATCGTGATTTGATTGGATGAATATATCCACATACTGTATAGACATGATCACTACATGTTGCAGGAGTGTGCGAAAACCAGTTGGCAAGCGAGCACAGACGTTTAGCTAAAACTAATGAATAAATGGGAGAAATAACTAGCTGAACGTAATGACTAAACAGTTTGAATGATTAGCTAAAAGTAGTTTAAACAGTATAAGTATTTTAAATTGTTAAAATAGCTCAAAGTTGAACTAGTTGGCTAAAAGTAATGGATAAGTGGTTGAAACATTCAGCTTCACTCCAAGTGCAGTAGTAGTAGTACGAAAAGTACATTTGTATGAAATAATTAACAATATCCACTTTTATATAATTAATAGTGGTATACATTTGGAACATCCATTGGGACAAAAAGGCCAACGCAAATTCAATTGGCAGGGCTGTGGGGGTACATCAGACCAGAAAGGTTGGGAACCACTGCTGTATATTATTATGAACCCACTTATCTTCTCTCCATTATAACACACACTAGATATTTTTGACTTCTGTTCTTTACTCTAATAATCATCAAAAACTGACTAACGCTGGCCTCATATTTTCTGTTCAAAGTTGTGTTACGATATGTTTAAATAATAATACAGTATATGATCCGTGGGGAGGAAGTATTCAGATAATCTTGAAGGTTTTCATTGTAATAAATGTCTGTTAGGTCACTATCACTGAAAGAGGTGACACAATGGTGATTGAGCCTATGGCCCACTGATGAAAGTATTGCAATATTTATATATTTCCATTAGGCATGGGCCGGTTACTGGTTTCAAGGTATTCCGTGGTTTGAAAAAGTCGCGGTTTCAAAACCACTAAACTTTTCCGTCATACTGTTCCTAAGGTACGAGCTGTTTTTTAAATAAGTCTTCAAGGACAGAAAGTGCAGTTTAGAAATCCCTCTCCCTGCCAGCGTGCAGTGTGTTTCAAAATAAAATACATTGTGTTCAATGGAGAAAGAAAAAAAAATCACAGACATTTCAAAAAATAATACATTTTAAAGCTATAATTGCAATACCATAATACCATGAAACTGTGATATTTTTCCTGAAGGTTATCATACCGTCAGTATCTTGTACCGGCCCATGCCTAATTTGCATTATTATGAACTAATGTGTCTGTGGTGAAATTCCTGGAAAAAATGCTTTAATACAGTTTTTCTCCATTTTACACACACAGAACTAACTATATGCACACAGTTCGGAAAACCTGAAGCTTATGTATTGACAACAAGAAATGACAACGAGACCATAGACATATTTTGGCATTCATTCTCTCAAACTCAGCAGAATTCTATTGTTTTCACTTATATAGAAATTAGCGTTACAAATCAACTAGGACTGAAATCTTAAGGACTGCCAATTTAAAGTGTTTAAAGTAAATCATTATTTATTAGGGTTTGTTTAGAATTTCTATTTGAGTAAAAATAGAATTGTGCTGAGAGTTTATCAGTGTGGAGCATCTGGGTCTGGAGTCTTGTTGTTGAGCTTCAAGTTTTCAGAATGATGTGCAGTCCATTTTGTGTGTGTAACAGTTATACAGTGGGATAAAAACTCTACTACAATATTTTATTTTTGTCCACTGCTGTATTTTTTTTCTCAATTTAATTTAATTCAGGGGGCTTTATTGGCATGAAATGTTCAATAACAATGTTGCCAAAGCATCACAATACAAATTGTCCAAATATTAAGACAGAACACAAAAACAGTAACATACATTAATTGTGTGTGTGTAATATTGATAATCTGATTTTTTTTTTTTTTTTTTTAAGTTAAATCTGTCACTTTGTTTGCACTTTGATTTTGGAAAATATGACTAAAAGTCCACTTTGAATTTGGGGAGTATAATATATATATTATAAAAAAGACTTGTTTCATAGAATAAAAGTTCTTACATGTAGCTAGCATATTAACACTAACGTTAGCTAACTGATTGAATGAGTCGTTGCTCTCACCTTGGCGACGCCGTCCTCGCAGGTCTGGATGCGGGACTGCAGCGTCCACTGGTCGGTTGCCGCGGGACCGGAGGAGGGGGTCGGAGATGAGGAGGAGGCTGCCCGCTCCTTCAGATCGGTGCCTGGCTGAACCTCCTGCTCCACCGTGGAAATGTCTCTGTGCACCTGGTGCTGTTCCTCCTCTGTGTCGTGGTCCAGTTGGGGAGTGGTGACACCCACCAGAGCAACAGGGTGTATGTCGCCGGGAGGAGTGACCCTGAACGGGGTCTTTATCTCCCGGATATCCAGCTGCCTGAGCACAGCGTGGAGCAGGGCGTGTAGGGCGCTGAAGTTGACAGCTCCTCTCTGGGGTGTCCCGATGGCTAAATCCAACAACTGAAACAAGCTAATGCTCTCCTCCGACATTTTTCTTTGTGGGTGAGAACAAAACTGTTAATTAGTTCAAGTTAAGCTATATTTTAACGTTAGCTAACTTATTCCGCTTGTGACGACCCCTGTCTTGATTAATAGCGAAAATATATTGGATAAAGCAAAAAATGAGTGTAGCTTTGGTCTTTCTCTAACGTTATTAATTGTGTCCGGCATCCCACTGGCAGCGACAATCCCGGTGGCTGTTTGTAGAATGTAATAATGTTCAAGAGAAAACAGCAACCGCGGCTGCGTCAAAACTGACGCATTTACCGGAAGTACAGTGGGCAAGACCATAGAAATAAAATGGGCAAAACACTACAGGGGATTAGGGTAAACATTTAATGTCGAAAATACGCAAATGCAGCAGTACACAAAACTGGATCAATTTCAACATGTTTTTATGTATAAATCAGGCTATGAATAATATATGAACAAACCCCAGTGAATATAAATATTGATATGAATAAAACTGTAAAGTTTGGTGTTATAAGTGCTACTGAAGAGGAGATCTGTGGCTCTTTTTGAGAAAACGGCATTTAGAGATATAATTCCATACATTTTATTAGAAACAAACCACTATCTAGATATAAATGATATTCCTATCAGATATTTAAATGTCTCCACCACTGGCCTGTTGTGGAATTCTCACACCAGTAAGGCTTTTATTTTCAGCTTGTGACCGGATGTTGTATTTAGCATGGATTCTCGCTTGATGCCACTTCCCTCTACGGATTCCCACGTTGGGATCTCTCGCAGCTTTACCGGTCACTAGGCAACAAGCGGCAATCATGCTGCGTTCAAAGAATGGGAAATAAGTGTCGGATTTCCTATGGACAAAAACATTCTCTTCTATCTTTACGATAATACAGACCATACATATGTTTCATTATCAATCTTCTTATTTTATTGGGATGATTTTTAATTAATAAAAGATTGATTTTAAGAGGGTGGTGGTGGCGCAGTGGATATGACACATACCTTTGGAGTGAGAGATCCAGGTTCAATTCCCACTGCGATACATCAAACAATGTGTCCCTGAGCAAGACACTTAACCCCTAGTTGCTCCAGAGGCGTGCGACCTCTGACATATATTGCAATTGTAAGTCGCTTTGGATAAAAGCGTCAGCTAAATGACATGTATTGTTTAATGTAATGTTTAAAAGAATGATTTGGGGGGAAAAAAACCCATCTTAATACTATTGTTACATGCCTGAACTAAAAAAAAAAAAAAAAAAAAAAAAACTATTATTGTTTGTATGTGTATTTTCATTGGAAGCAAAATAATGTTAATGGTGTGAAATCCAATTTAAACATTCCAGTCAACCACATCTCTTTTCACATTATCCAATATGTACAGTAAAAGCCATGTTGATTGCCTGCAAGAAGTGGCGAGGAAGGTTTTTAGCAAGCTGCCACATTGGATTTCACACCTTTTTTGTTGTTGAAAATCAGGGCCTTAGTATATTAAAAGATAGATATATATATATATATATATATATATATATATATATATATATATATATATATATATACAGTGCTGCTCATAAGTATTCATACCCATGCTAAAGTTGACTAAAAAAAGGAATAAAAAAATCATCTTTTGGAAATTGATCTTAATGCCTTAATTAAAAAAATGAGGAAAAATCCGAATTAAAGTAGCCCCACATCATCACATCCCCTTCACCATACCTAGAGATTGGCATGGTTTTATTTCAGTTAGCCTAATAGCTAACTGAGATGAGATCCATATCAATGCAAATCAAACCAGCTATTAGGCTAACTCAAATAAAACCATGCCAATCTCTAGATATGGTGAAGGGTATGTGATGATGTGAGGCTATTTTAATTCCAAAGGCCAAGGGAACTTTATCAGGATGCATAGTATCCTGGATCCATGAAATAACTGGCCTTTAAAAATAAAAATCTACCTTCCTCTATGGGAATTTAACATAGGGGTATGTATAATTATGGCCCCTGTATTTTAAGGAAGAACATTTATTTATTTACAATACATTATTCATTCACAAATAAAATTGGTGTCCTTAAAAGGTTGGATTTTCCTCATTTTTTTAATTAAGGCATTAAGATCAATTTCCAAAAGATGATTTTATTCAAATTGACCATGGGTATGAATACTTATGAGCAGCACTAATATATATATATATATATATATATATATATATATATATATATATATATATATATATATATATATAAATAAATAATTAAATGTGTATACATTAAAATA